>NC_053491.1:48873003-49018003 GCF_905171775.1 Rana temporaria
ATCTGATAATTTTATGGAGAGGACTAAGAAGATATGACCATGCCAATAGTGTAGCAGAAAACATATAGCACAGTGATCTAGGATGATAGGACAATCAAAATTAGAAGCAGCTTGTATTACACTAACAGTGTAGCGCAACCCAGCGGGGACTCTTTCCGTGCTGCCCCCCTGCAAAGTGCTGCCCTAGGTCTGGGCCTTGTTGGCCTAGGCCAGGATACAGCATTGGCGGTGCGCTTGCAGGACGTTGGAAAAAGTCCTGCACGCATAATCTTTCGGGCGGTGCGGGAAAGATGTATACACCGCTTCTTGCACCGCCCCTGGAATTGGAATCAATAGGCACCGCTGCCAAATCGCTTCGGCGGCGGGGCTTTGCGAGCGCTTTAAACCCTTTATTCAGCCGCTTTACCGCTAACGTGGTATTCCATACATGATACGAATGCAGTTTCTTAGAACCTAAGCACATTTAGCTCAAGGCCTCATGCACACTGGAAGTTTCTCCATCTCCCCTAGACGCCTTTCCTCCTGGCAACAAAACACTTCTTTGGTAGAAAAAAAACGATTGACGCTTGTAAAAGCGTTTAAATGGTGAGCCAAGTGTTTGGGTGTTAGTAAGGCTCCATTCACATCTATGCGACAAAACGCCCGACGCCGGATGCTTCTGCCGCTAGAGGGGAAAATTCCCATTGCTGTCAATGGAGATGGTTCACATCTCATAGACGCCGAACGCCTGTCGCCTGAAAAAAAGTCCCGGACCCTTTTTTTCAGGCGACATTGGCGTTCGCCCATTGACAGCAATGGGAATGCTTTGTCAAAAAAAAAAAAAAGTTTCACACTCGCTGCAAAATACGCCGTACGCCGTTGTCGCATAGATGTGAATGGAGCCTTAATCTTATTGGTCTGAATAACAATTTATTCTGGCCATTGAAATGAATGAACACTCAAATGCTAAACACGCCTAGTGTTTACGCCGTGTTTACACATGTTTTTCTGCCAAAACCCTGCTGCTCCTGGACGTGCTTGCAGTGGGATTTTTTTTTTCTGCCTCTAAACATCTATGTATGCATGGACACATAGGGCGTTATTTACAAAAGGTAAATCCACTTTGCACTTGCAATTGCACTGAAAGTGCACTTGGAAGTGCAGTTGCTGTAGATCTGAGGGGGACATGCAAGGAAAATAAAAAAATGCATTTTAGCTTGCACGTGATTGGATGATAAAATCAGCAGAGCTTCCCCTCATTTCAGATCTACCCCTCAGATTTACAGCGACTGCACTTCCAAGTGCACTTTCAGTGCAATTTCAAGTGCGCTTTTCACTTGTAGTGCAAAATGGATTTGCGTTTAGTAAATAACCCCCTTAGACTAACATGCAGGGGTGTTAAGGCAGAAAAAAAAACGGCATATGCCCCTAACAGCAGCGTGCATGAGGCCTTATTTTACAGAAATAATGACATGCTGTATAGGGTAGCTAGAGCAAAAAGATCTCCAGCCATGAGAGTGTAAACAAGAGTTAAAGCTTCCAGCCAGATCATGCATTGGCTCCGGTGCAGGGTGTATGAGAATTTGTACAGGAACTGATTTCCAGTCCAAGCATTTCCTCCCGCTGCCGAGCTGGGCTGAAATAACCATTTCTATTCAGTGAGCTCAGGGGGCTGCCAGACTGGGCTGCACAACACGCCTGGGCAAAATTGCCTTATTTAGTCATGAGCTCTGAAATGTACCCAACACACGGTGACTTCACATGTTGTGGGACAACAACCAAATTTAGCAAATTATTAGAAAAACAGAGATGAATATGTGAAACTTGAGTGCTTGTCGTCTCTGGTTGGGCACAGCAGACTCATATATCCTCTAACTTAGAGCAAGATTTTCCTTTATTCTTTTTAGAGGTAAATATATTTTTATTATTTTTTTCCATTAAAAGAAACAATATCAAATTATAATGAAGGGTTATATCCAAACAGTATACATTTTACAATAGCCTTTATATTAGAGTCCATAGCAATAGATAGAAAATTTCTCTTAAAGCGCATTGCAAAATAAATAACCAGTTCATGGACTGTGACAGGGTGAAATAAAGAGGAGAAAGGAAAAAGTAAAGTAAAGAAAAAAGACCTAAGAAAGCCCAAGAAGGGAAACAAAGATTGAGAGCCCCCAAGAACGGATAATAAAAATGTATCTTGTAAGAACATTTTTTTAATTCTGTTAAAATTTGAAAAAGTATGATAGACAGATCATGTTAAATCTTTATCCCCTATCTTTTTATATGAGATGGTTGAACGGGAAAAAAAGACGAATGGTCTAATATGCAGCTTGGACTCTCTCCGTAACTACCATATCATGGCTAGTGACACAACTGATTACATAATGCTAAATGGGCAAAGTTCTTATTGGGTATAGCTTCTAATTCTACACTCCTTAAAGCAGCCCTTTTCAACCAGGGTGCCTTGATTCTTCAGGGGTGCCTTGGCAAAATGCCTAAAAATTGCCCAAAAATTGTATACAGGCCATCAGGTGGGTGAAGCCTGTTTTTTATGCCTCGTACACACGGTCGGACTTTTAGTCTGACAGAAAGATAGAGAACAGGTTCTCTATCTAAGGTCCGTCGGACTTCCGACAAAAAAAGTCATATGTAGGCTACACACAGCCGGACTTTCAGAGAAAAAAAGCCTGTCTGACTTTTTTTCTCGGAAAGTCTGGCCGTGTGTACGAGGCATAAGTTACACTAAGTCACAGGTTTCATTGTGCACCATTACAGCCTTCTAGCTGCCGGGCAACCAATGGTGTCATCCGTTGATAAGGAAGGATGTCAGTCGCCTGCATAGCATCCTTGTTTGACCCTCCCCTGCCTCTCTCCATCAGCAGTGGTGTCACATTAGCTGAGTGATGGAGAAACATAGGAATGCTAGTCGGTACCAGTTTGCAAAAGTGTATTTGCTTTGGAAGAATAAATCACCTCTAACGCTGGGTCCTACTTGGTCGTGGGTGTCCATATACGTGGATGTTGCTGCATTATGTAAAACTATTAGTTTTTTCATTTTAGAATGGGGTGCCTCGATTGTCCATAATTTTTGAAGGATGCCTGGGCTTAAAAAAAGGTTAAGAAACACTGCCTTAAAGACACAACGTAAAATAAGTCTGCATATGTAATAAAGCATGCTTGTCACTGTGGAACCTAAGGCGTTAATCCTTCTCATTGTGTAAAAAGGCTGTTTGATCCTGTCTTCTCTGATCTTCCCCTTCTTTTAAAGTCCCCAATCCATCTCCTGACATAGCAGAGCCTTGGGGGCACTTTGCACATGCTCAGTTTGCTGTTTATTGCTAGGGAGTTTTTTTGGGGGGGGGAATGAAAACTCCTACAAGCTTTAACCAGACACTGATAGAAGTCACAAGACTGCTATATACTTCTCATGAGAAAAGGTATTTAGCAGTTTATATTTACTAAAATAATTGCATTTCCATGTTCTGTGTACTGTGGGAGACCAGATATAGTGAATGCAGGGTCCTGGGTCTAGTAACACTTTAACCACTTCAGCCCCGGACCATATTGCTGGTCAATAGTGGCCGCGTCGAGACCCGACGTTATACTACGGGCTCTCGTGCAGGAGAGCCGACCTGCCGCCATAGAACTGCGGCGGCTGGTCGGCATCTAGTTAAAGAGCGCCACGTCTTTGAAGAAAGGGGTACCCCTCACCAGTAGCGGCTGGTGCTCCATTTTTGGGGGGGGTGGCCAACCACCCGCTATTGTCACACAACTAGGTGGCCTCAGGGCGCAGTGCTCTGTCCCCCGAGCCCATCTTTTTTTAAGCCAATTAGTGCCTTAGGCTCTAATCATGTGCTTCCAAAATAAAAAGCCCCATTGGTATCCATGTGTCCAGTGCTCTGCATGTAGATTAGGGGTCGGACGCATGGATTAGGGGGGCAGCGCCCCTTTCCCCCCGTATGGATGGGCCGCCACTGCCCCTCACAGATTTGAGAGGCTGTGGGATCCGTAGTTGCAGATCCCAGGCCTAGCTTTGTTGGCTTTTGTGTCCCTGCGGATTTTTCAATGTTAAAGGGTATAACAACTTGCTTGGTTCATGACCTTGTACTTGCACACTATGTATGGCCACTTGACATATCTCTAATGGTTAACTGAATGACAGGTATGCACTGATTTAAAGGCAAGCATTAACTGTGTACATATTAGGACGATGGCATTTTCTCTTGATGTAATAATTGTTATGATTTCCATTACAAAATCTTAAGTAAAGTGTTCCCCGTGAGACTTAAGAAATGTGTAGTGTACTGCACAATACTGGGATAATCGGCCTATATGTCGCCATTTATGCAGTGACTACACTTTTGATTAATATCCTTATGTCTGAGGCTGTTCTGTAGGCATGCGATTATCAGGATTGCAAAGCTGCTGTCTATTTTACTATATTTCCTTCTTTTTACTGTTTTTCTTTTGGGTGGGGGGTTGTTGTATATAAGGTTTTGTAAAACCTACAAAACTTTCAATAAAAACTATACAAAAAACATAATAAATAATCTTATTTGATAATGGGTACAGAACTTTTTTCCTCACTCAAGCCTGCTGAGATGAAACAACCTGAGGAGGAGGAATAGCAATTCTTAGATCCTCATTTTTTTTTTTCATATGTTCTGAATTAAGAGGCACAAGGGAGTCCATCAAAATGTCTTGCAGAGGTTATGCTGCCAGTATAGATGCACGTATTGCTTAATTCTTCTTTTCAAGTTCTAGTCTTCTCCTCCTTCATTAGCACTGACTCATAGCTGTATGTTTCTGCCCATTCATTCTCTCACTTCCTCTATGATGGTAATCTCCAACGCACTCACGTTCTTCCTCCCCAACAGGCAAAGCCACAGCTTCCTTACCCACAGATCACTTTTGGCGAATTCCCCGCTCTGCTTCACCCGTCGTGGAAAATAGCACACAGGGGGTTTGCTTATGTACTTGTCAATAGGTTTCGTTCATTTTTAGTCATTTACAACAATTGTGCAATTTGTTTTAGGCCTGGTTTACACCTATGCAGGTTGCATATTTCAGGTTCTTTTTGTGTTTTTCAGTACATTATTTTAAACCATTGAAGTCTATGGAGCCAAAAACCAGAAAAAAGTCCCTGGCCCTTTCCATAAAATGCATAGATGTCAACGTGAATCATAGGAAACCATGTTAAATGGACTGTAGTGTGTTTCTGCAAAACCTAAAACGCACTAAAAAATGCATAGGTGTGAACCAGGCCTTACTGGAAAAGACTGATATTAGTGGAACAATTTCAGAGCTGACTTTAAAAAGCAGGCATGTTTTGAGCAAGAATAGATTGTGGGGATTCTGTGATCCTTTCAATGTAAGAAAAATAACGATAGTTTAGCTACATTCCAGTGGTTAGATGTGCTGTGCATTTAATTTTTGGAGTAAAGAGATTATTGAGTTATTTACACCCTTCAGGCTGATGCATCATGTACCTTTCTGGACTCCTCCCCAATGTGTCAATGCTCGCAGTATGGAGCACTGATACTACATCTATACTAGCCTACCCTGACTGCAGTCGGGGGGGAAAACGCAAAACAACCTTTTGCCGCGGTTTGCATTTTTCTTGCGGCCAGTCGTCGGAAAGTTCTTATCCTGAGCACGATTCTTCTGTGTTCATGAGAGGGAGGCTTAACCTCACCTAAATGCGGCAGGTCCTAAACTCTGCTAAAAGCCTATGTGGATGCATAGGTTTTTTATGAAGTTGAGTTTAATAGCTTTGGTGAAAAAAGCCAAAAGCTCCTCAACTCGCCAGTGTACACGAAAGCTAATAGATGACAAATCTTTGTCATGGATATGTAATAAAGTCTGACAGCTTACCTGATCTTCATGTGTTCATTAGAGGCCTGACCCTCCTTCTGACTGATCACCTTCCTCCCTGTATTGCTCCACCCTAGGCCATCCCAGGAAGCCTATATTAACCATTGCACTGCTAGTCTGCTTTGCTGTTCAACCGTGTTGTTAGCTTTAGTTCCTGTCTGCAGTGTGCTACGATTATCTTCCTGTGTACCGTTTTTGGCTCGTCCCTGACTTCTCCTGTTTGCCTGTGATCCTGACCTTTTGCCTGTCCCTCGGTTACCCTTGTCTGCCTGTTGCCCTGACCTCGGCTTACCCATCACTACCGCTTATCCTGCTTGCTGCTTCCCCTCTCTCCCAGTGGAGCGTGACCTAGGGGATCCCAGGGGTCTCGACCTGGATCCAGCTGTAGGGAAGGCCATCCTCACCACTAGAGGCTCTGGTGAACACAAAGCTGGGTCTTAGACTCTGGGGCCTGGGCGATCTTGGGTTCACGCTTCCTCTCTAATCGCGGCAGTCGGCCATAGGTTTCACTACCCTGTTGTGCATCCCTGACCCCAACGGGGTGCACTTGTCACCTGGCAATCTTCCAATGGGGACAACAGTTCAGGTGACATATCGGGATTCCCTCATTTTTCAGGGATTTTCTCTCTCTTTTTGTTTGGCTATGGCACAGAAATTGAAGGGAAATCACCCCAGTGGCACACAAATGGTAAAAAAGACAGGAGTTCTAACTCTCCCTTATACACCCGATCGGATTTTCTGTCGGAAAAACCTTGGACGGTTTTTCCGACGGAATTCCGCTCAAGCTTGGCTTGCATACACACGGTCACACAAAAGTTCTCGGAACTTTCGACCGTCAAGAACGCAGTGACGTATAACACTACAACGAGCTGAGAAAATTAAGTTCAAGCATACGTCGAATTGTTTCCGAGCATGCATCGGAATTTTGCGTGTCGAAATTGCTACAGACGAACAGAATTTCCGATAGGAATTTTATTCGTCTGTAAATTTGAGAACCAGCTCTCAATCTTTTGTTGGCGGAAATTCCGACAGCAAAAGTCCGATGGAGCCTACACACGGTCGGAATTTCGGACCAAAAGCTCACATCGGACTTTTCTTGTCGGAATTTTCGATCGTGTGTACACTATTTAAAACTAAAGAAAACTTTTGCCTTCAATTACACTTTAATGTTTGCTCCCTGTGAAGATTATACTGTATAAATATAGTACACCGCAGTAGAGTATTGTCCCATCATAAATTGATAAGAATTTGCAGTATGAGGTACATTTTTTAAAAATGTGTCCTCTCGTGTTCATAATGTCACAGATTGTTCCCATTCTTCTCCCATCCATGATTGGTATCGCCCTATAGAACTTTGGTCCTTAGCACCTAAATGTTGCCAAGCCGGACAGATCAGAAGCTGCCACCACAACAGCTAGTTCAGCTATCAGACTTTATGTTTGGTTTATGATTTATTTGATCTCGACCAACTTCTTGGCCTTGGAAGAAATGATAGTTTTGTATTACCAGAGCGCTTTTATAAAGGGTAAGTAGTGTTTGCTGCTTCTTAATGTAAACAGCTTGTGTGGTCTCTTGGAACAAAAGCGGACTATGACTAGTCATCACTGGAGGGTTCATCACTGGAGGGTTTTATGAAAGGCCTGTGTACAGAATGCAGTTCATTATGAAAACTATCTTTTTTTTTTTTTTTCTTTATCTGCAAGGAAAACACGGTGCTGCTTGTCAAAGATCACGTCTTACACACCGGAAATTGTGGCACCATTACTCTGGTAGACCAAAATTAACTCTTGTTTTCATCTGTTTAAACTTCCCTTCACTTATACATAAGAAAAATAAAACAAATTGCAATTTTTGTTGCATATAATGAATTATTCAATTCATGAGAGCGCTGAAAATTGTATAAAATACAAGTAATGTAATACAAATAAGTGTTTGCATGAGAATCACTGTGCTAAATACACTTCTGTATTAGACCATTCCTGAATGAGCCTTTTGACATAATGGTAATATTGACATCTAGACACTCAAGCTGTTCTGACCTTGCCCACTTAGGGTTAGCCATATTGAGATGGTTTCAATAACCCTAGATTTGGTTGACTATGACATGCTGTGTTCACAGTTTTGAATAATAATGTATTGGGCTTAGATTGTAAGCTCTAAGAAGCAGGGCCCTCTGATTCCTACTGTATTAAAGTGTATTGAATTTGTACTGTCTACCCTCAAGTTGTAAAGTGCTGCTTAAACTGTTGCCGCTATATAAATCCTGTATAATAAATATAATTAGGCTCTCTGTGTCATGCCAAATGCAACTAAATTGCTTCACTGTAAATTCTTTAAAGCAGAGTTCCACCCAAAAGTGAAACTTCCGCTTTAAGCACTCCTTGCCCCCTTACATGCCACATTTGGCATGTCATTTTATTTGGGGGGGGGGGCTTCCTTAGCAGTGGGACTTCCTGTCCCACTTCCACCAATGGGCCGTCTAGGCGACTCCTCTGCCCCTAGGCGGCCCCTCCCTCTAGGCGATCTTCTGGGACACATGACTGGTCCCAGGAGATCTCTCGTCCACTCCAGGAGCGCAGCGCAACTCGGGCATGCAAAGTGCATGCCCGGACGTGAAGCCGAAAGCTGTCACGGCCGGGGTGCCCAGAGTTTCGATGGAGGCTCAGAGGAGAGCAGCTTGGAGAGGAGCCATGCTCCGGGCGGCCGCATCGCTGAACCGTGGAACAGGTAAGTGTCTGTTTATTAAAAGTCAGCAGCTACACTTTTTGTGGCTGCTGATTTTTAATAAACATTAAAAGGCTGGAACTCCGCTTTTAAGACCAGATGCACACATGTGAGATGTAGTAACACACTGTTGGAACATGCATTGCATGACCATTCATACACCACAGTGTGTGCATGGTCATTCATCTTAAATGCCACCCCAACACATTACATCATTGCAACTTGCAGTGCTCCATAATGCACAGTAATACGCTACTGTGTGTTGTAATGTGCCACAACCCAAAAAAATGGTGCAAGTGCGTGTTTAGGTCAGTTGTGGTACATTTGCATACCAAAATCCTATTTTGTGCCGCAGCAGCAAAAAATTACTCTTGCACAAGGGGCCTCCTGCACTGCAAGGTTTAAATTCTCATTAAGTCTAGGTGTAGAGGATTAAGCTGTAATTTTTAGCTTATTCCTTGCTCTGGCAGGCTTCCACTATGCTATGAAACCTTAAGGGCTCATTTACACTTGCTTTGGCTTCAACACACATGAACAGCTAGTTTGCACTTGCTTCAAAACAAGGCTTCGGACAGGCTTTGTTAAAGCTTTCTAAACGCTAGTCAAAGCTCCCATCACTAAATAAAATAGTTGGCTTACAGTCCTGTTTACGCCTTGCGTTTGCTTTGCTTCAGCTTCACTTATAGCCCATGTAGCTTTAGTGGTGCTTCGAAGCGTCTTCAAAGCCTCCTATAGAAGTCTATGGCAAAGCTCGATTCAAGCCTCATTAAAGCCCCATCGAAGCCTCATCGAAACACCAAGCAAAAGTTAGGTGTAAACAGGACTGTAAGCTTACCATTATATTTAGTGAAAGGAGCTTTGAATGGCATCCTAAAATACAAAGGCTTCTGTGAATGTGCAGAAGGAGGAGATGTAGTGGGTGTGGCCTGCTGGGTCCCTCCCACGGCTCTTCTCTCTGCACAGACTATGTACAGCACAGTAATGATGTCACTGCTACTTTTAAAAGCTGATAACTGGGTTTGCAAAGCCTATAGATGCACACAAAATGGATTTATAGTCTTTGGTTTTTGATAAATCTATTTAATCCAATTTTTTGTGCCCAGAGTTCAATTTTAATGATCTCATAGTGCCGATATACAGCTGAGGCACTTTAGGCTCGGGAATGCCTAGGCACAGGAAGTGCAATGATGTTTTTCATAGGGAGTTTAAGACAAAAGGTGCATTTTGTTGGGTACAGCTAAGCCCAAATAGCATTTTTAAATATTTATTCTTTGTTTAAATATATTTTTATACAAACGGAAAAAGGAAAATGATCAATATTGTATGTTTGATCTCACCCCAGGTGGTAATTACCAAAGTGTATGATATTGTATAATGTATGAAAAGTATGAACGAGGCATTCGTATAACATTAAAAGATAAATATAAATAAGAATTACTGGAAAAGGATCACTGAGGGCTCATTCACATGGGCTCCGAGGCCCACAGATTGCAAGATCTGCGTCCCTCCATATGCCCAGAGCACTACCAAGCCACGTGCAGGCAACCTGGGACAACCAGCAGACCCACCCGAGCCCGGAAGGCACATTTAACGAATAAAGCAATTAACATTTCAGATGTTCCTTATAACAAAGAAGTTCAGATCCACTTTTAATTACATAGTACTGCTGTGCCATGTAGCCTGTAGCATATGTTGTAGATGACTGTAAAGTGTCTATATCCCAGTTTCCTACATGCCATTGTTCCAGACTATTTTAGTCCCAAGTTATAGCAAAACTTTTTTACATTTTCTCAGAGGTGACGCTATCTACAAGATTAATTAGTACTGAAAGGGTTTTAACTGTACACATATTTTCATAATGGTGTCTTCATGAATGTTATTGATCTCAGAGGAAAGCAGACATCTCGTCTTGATTACTGCATAGTTCTGTTAAGATGGACAACAGTGCCCTCTGCTGGTCAATGGGATTGATATTTATCTTTAGGAAATGTTGTGCATATTTGCTGTACAGTGATCTACAGATGATAGACAACTCACCTTTACAACATGGCTACTAGTACAAGCATTTATTTATTTTATGGTTTGACCCCCTAGGAAACAAAAGATGACTCTGCAGTTCTGTGGCTTGATGAAATTCAAGATGGAATAATCCGCTCCAACAGCGAAACAGAGGACGCCCAAAGATGTGAGTACACATGTGAATGTAGTCTGGTTTCTTTTCCCTGGTTATAATTTGGTGGTTTATATATCATTTAGTCAGTTTTCTTATAGCTCCATAGATCATATGTAAGTTCCCCAGGCGTCTACTTAGGACTCATATACCGAGGGTTATGCTTGTGCCTCAGCTGCTTTTCTTCCCTGTGCAAAGTGGACGTACATGTTAACCACTTCATACCAGGCACTTACGCAGCTTCCCGCCCAAGCCAATTTTCAGCTTTCAGCACTGTCGCACTTTGAATGGCAATTGCGCGGTCATGCTACACTGTACCCAAACAAAATTGGCGTCCTTTTTTCCACACAAATAGAGCTTTCTTTTGGTGGTATTTGATCACCTCTGCGATTTTTTTTTTTTTTTTTGCGCAACAACTAAAACAAGATTGAAAAGTTGGAAAAAATATTTTTTTTTGTAAGTACGTTTTCGCTTTCAATTACGGGCACTGATATGGCGGCACTAATGGGCACCGATGAGATGGCACTGATGAACATCGATGAGGTAGTACTGACGGGCACAGATGAGGTGGCACTGATTGGCGGCGCTGGTATGCGACACTGATGGGCACTCATGGGCGGCACTGGGCACTCATGGGCGGCACTTATGGGTGGCACTGATGGATACTTATGGGTGGCACAGATGGGCACGGATGGGCACTGTGGGGTGGCATTGATGGACACTGTGGGGTGGCACTGATGGACACTGGGGTGGCACTGATGGACACTGTGGGGCAGCACTGATTTTGCCAGGTTGCCAGTCAGTGCCCATTTGTGGGCACTGATTGGCATCTTTTTTTTCTTTTTTTTGAATGCTTTTTTTTTTACTTTTTTTTTTTTTTTGTCCACCATGGTGGTCCAGGGTGGGCATCCCTGGTGGTCCAGTGTGGCGACCCGAGGGGGGGCTGCGCTGATAAACAATCAGCGCGAACCCCCCCCTGTCAGGAGAGCCGCCGATCGGCTCACCTCTACTCGCGTCTGTCAGACGCGAGTGAGGAAGAGCCATCAACGGCTCTTCCTGTTTACATTGTGATCAGCCGTGATTGGACACGGCTGATCACATGGTAAAGAGTCTCCGCCGGAGGCTCTTTACCGAGATCGGAGATGCAGGGTGTCAGACTGACACCCCGCATCACCGATCGCCGCGCTCCCACGGGCGCGCGCGGCATGAAATCCTGCAGGACGTTCTGGAACGTCCTGTCAGGATTTCATAACCACTTCCCGGACGTAAATCGGCTATAGGCCGGGCAGGAAGTGTTTAAAGTAGTTTGAAGCAACACCATGATCAGTTCAAAAGCAAGTTGAAGCAGTTGAAACCATACTGCATTTGATTTACTTCATGATTTGCCTGGAATTGATCACAGGCACGACCTGCTCTGAGTACTGGTGTACCCCTGTGTTCCAGATCATAGTTGCGTCCAAGCTAATTATTTATTGAAGCATGATCACATCACAGAAAAGGTAGTGCAACATTTCATGTTTCATGCAGGACCCCTCTCGTCAGGCATGTGACCCCTTCGTCACATGCCTGCCAAAGGGGTCCTGCATGACTCCGAAATGTTGCACTACCTCTTCTGTGATGCGATCGTGCTTCAATAAATAATTTGTCTGGATGCTACTTGATGATCCGTGGTGTGCTGGCAAATATGCTCTTTTTTTTTTTTACCTTTCCCAGTTCACAGCTGGTGGTTGCTGCAGCTCCCAAATCCTCTATAGCTCTATCAAGGAACGTGTGCAATGGGAATATGGAGTGTTACCAGATCATAGTCTCAATTACCGCCAGTTTCCTAATCTGCAAACCGGTGGTATTATTAATCTGTTGCAGCCATAGTGGCGATAGTAAGAACTACCCTAATCTGCTTCATGTGTTGGTAATTTTACTGATTTTGGTGCAGATGTTTGTCTGCAATAGGTGCAGATCGTTCTTAAAATGGTTGTAACCCCTCTCCTTACCCAGTGAAGTGAATAGCCTCAGATGATACACAGGAATGAAAAAAATCCTCCTACATACGTTTTTAAGCCGAGAACCTGCACGGCAGCTTTTTTTTTTTTTTTTTTCTAATCTTTATTTTAAAGATATTTGCAGATAGCAAACAGAAAAACATTGAACAAAACATAAGACAACAATACATGTGTGGCCTGTCACCAGGTACAAACAGTCAGCAAAAATGAAAAGAAAAGGTTTATTAAAGGATGCACACAGTTCGGAGGCTATATCTGGGGGAATATTTATCGACCTATTACAACCATATTATAAATTCAAGCATCTATGGAACACCCCTACCATCTTCGTCCAGTGCACCCTTGGCGAGGGCACCATTCCCCATTCCGAAATAAGAATCAGACTGTGTCCCAGGGTATCAAGCCCAGAAACATAAGAGCAACCAAACAAAAAAATAGAGATAAAATAACAAAAGTGGGGACAAAAAAAGGGGGAGGGGGGGGGGGAACACCTGCTAGTATAATACACCAAATTGAGCTTTATTACGTTTTTCAAAGCTCATCCGACTCCTCATTGTCTGACCTACAGCCTCCCCCGACCCCATCAAACGTGCTTGGCAGCTTTTTCCCCCTACACACGGCCAGTTTTCCTGGCAGGAAAACTACCATGAGAGCTTTGGCCGTGAAACCCGGCCGTGTGTATGCTCCACCGCAGTGTTTCCCATAGGAGAACTGCCGGGAAAAAGAGCGTTGAGAATCGCGGCAGGAAAAAAGAGAACGTGTTCTCATTTTTCCTGCCAAGATTCCTGGCGGTTTTCCTGTCGGGGAAAACTGCCATGGAGCATACACACTGCCAGTTTTCCCGGCCAAAAGCTGTCATGGCAGTTTTCCCAACGAGAAAACTGGTCGTGTGTACGAGGCATTGCATTACATGTACAGTATCTCACAAGGGTGACTACATCCCTCACATTTTTGTAAATATTTTATTATATCTTTTCATGTGACAACACTGAAGAAATGACACTTTGCTACATTGTAAAGTAGTGAGTGTACAGCTTGGATAACTGTGTAAATTTGCTGCCCCTGAAAATAACTGAACACACAGCCATTGATGTATAAACCGTTGGAAACAAAAGTGAGTACACCCCTAAGTGAAAATGTTCAAATTGGGCCCAATTAGCCATTTCCCTCCTTGATGTCATGTGACTTGTTAGTGTTACAAGGTCTCAGGTGTGAATGGGGAGCAGGTGTGTTAAATTTGGCGCTATTGCTCTCACACTCTCATACTGGTCACTGGAAGTTCAACATGGCACCCCATGGCAAAGAACTCTCTGAGGAGCTGAAAAAATTAATTGTTGCTGTACATAGAGAAGGCTTAGGCTACAAGAAGATTGCCAAGACCCTAAAACTGAGCTGCAGCACAGTGGCCAAGACCATACAGCGGTTTAACAGGACAGGCTCCACTCAGAACAGGCCTCACCATGATTGACCAAAGAAGTTGAGTGCACATGCTCAGTGTCATATCAGGATGTTGTCTTTGGGAAAAAGACGTATGAGCGCTGCCAGCATTTCTGCAGAGGTTGAAGGTGTGGGGGAGTCAGCCTGTCAGTGCTCAGACCATACGCCAAATTAGTCTGCATGGCTGTCATCCCAGAAGGAAGCCTCTTCTAAAGATGATGCACAAGAAATCCTACAAACAGCTTACTTGAAGACAAGCAGACTAAGGACATGGATTACTGGAACCATGTCCTGTGGTCTGATGAGACAAAGATTAAACTTATTTGGTTCAGATGGTATCAAGGTGTGTGGCGGCAACCAGGTGAGGAGTACAAAGACAAGTGTGTCTTACCTACAGTCAAGCATGGTGGTGGGAGTGTCATGGTCTGGGGGTGCATAAGTGCTGCCATCACTGGGGAGCTACAGTTCATTGAGGGGACCATGAATGCCAACATGTACTGTGAAATAATAAAGCAGAGCATGATCCACTTCCTTCAGAGACTGGGCCACAGGGCAGTATTCCAACATAAGAACCCCAAAAACACCTCCAAGATGACCACTTCCTTGCTAAGGAAGCTTAGAGTAAAAGTGATGTGCATGTCTCCAGACCTAAACCCTATTGAGCATCTGTGGGGCATCATAAAATGTAAGGTGGAGGAGCGCAAGGTCTCTTCAGTGGCAACCTGTGAGGCTTTGGTGAACTCCATGCCCAAGAGTGTAAAGGCAGTGCTAAAAAACAATGGTGGCCACACAAAATATTGACACTTTGGGCCCAATTTGGACATTTTCACTTAGGGGTGTACTCACTTGCCAGTGGTTTAGACATTAATGGCTGTGTGTTGAGTTATTTTAAGGGGACAGCAAATTGACACTGTATTACAAGCTGTACACTCACTACTTTACATTGTAGCAAAGTGTCATTTCTTCAGTGTTGTCACATGAAAAGATATAATAAACTATTTACAAACATGTGAGGGGTGTACTCACTTTTGTGAGATACTGTATATCTGCTGTCTTTCCCTTTCTACATTCTTTGGAAAGTGCAGATCGTGTTAGAAATCTTTAGTGGTCATAGGTTTCTATATAAAGCGACTTGCTTTCCACATTTTTTCATTTATTTTTTTGGGTGTGAAAACAGGTCCTCATTTCTGTACTTTGGTCTTAATCAAATCTCCTTATTGTCGTATTTCTGAATTGCTCTTCTTCATTCCAGTTGCTCGTGGTATCTTGTCTATTAATGAGGCTGTAGAAAGAGAGGACAGTGCTCAGACGCTCAGCGCCCTGCGATCTCCAGATGTTGGACTGTATGGCGTGACGGCAGAATGCGCTCAGACCTATCAAAATGAGTTGTCGGAAGTGAAGAGGAATAAAGCCGCACAAGGTAGAATTCATTCCAGTACAGTAGGAAAGAATGTCATTCCCAGCTAATTGGGAACTACAGCACTATGCAGTTAATTATGAAATAAATTGGGTATACACTACCTTAGAGAAAATCAAAATGAATTTACGTTGAAAGATTCCATAAATGTAGTACTTGGAGATGACCTAAAGGCATGACTTATGCTGTGTTGTTCTATGCTTTGCATTATTGGTAAACATTCATCAAGTGAGGGAAATGTCAACCATTACTGCATTGATCTATATGACGTGTGTAATGAGAGTCATCCCTCTTTTCAAATGTCTCTTTGCCTTGTAGGGGAGAATGGAAGCGAATGGGTACAGCACTGGGTGAAAGGTGGTTATCACTATTATTTTAATCTGCATTCTAACGAAGGCGGATGGGAAGAGCCACCAGGATTTACACCAAACAATACTCAGCTCTCCAAAGAGGATATTCAGGTAAGTGGGAAAAACTCATATAATATTAATGAGTAGTGAGGGAAATGGTCTGTAATTAAAACATCCATCATCAACGGAAAGTGTCATCAAGTATGGTGTTTGCTTATTTAACCTGTATGTACTTCAATATATTCCATCTAGGTCTAAACATTCATCATCTTATGCCTATAAATATCGGGAATGCTAGAAGTTGACACTTCACCTTTTTGTAATGATCTTCCTGTATGTAAGACCACAACAGAGGGGGATTTGCCATCTGTGCCTGATCAGAACAACTGTATGTAGCACTACCCCCATAGGAGCTGCTGGTTTAGTTTGGGTTTTGCACGTTACCTCTACGTTCGCTGTCCAGGGAAGAAAGTCTGTAGAAATCGAAATGTCCACACAAGATGTAAAACCTTCAACTGTTAGGTTTTATTTTTATTGCATAAAACTTGTGAAGAAAGTAGAGACAGAAGGGGAAGGTTCAGGCACGCGGTACAGAATGCACAAAAAAAATGTCTAGAAGTTCAGTATTCACCACTCTCTGAGTGGGTATTGCTCACCCGGATAGACCCCTCTCACATGGCCTAGCAGCCGGGATGATGCACAAACAGTATGAGAACAGTCTCTGCCACAGACCATCTGAGAAGGAAAGATGGATAGCCAGGAATCCTCTGCCACAGGATTTGCGTCCCGAACTTCCAGCCTTACAGTAAAAGTGCCTTTAAGCCGACCCGGCCGACTGTAAGACCAATGGGGTAATGGATCCTTTTTTTATCAAAGTCACCAGGCCTTTCCTGAGACATTAGCTTGCCTTGCTTGGTCTCCTCCAGGGTAGGTCCTCCTCCAGTTTCCTTTTGTTAAGCAGCTTCCCCCACTTGGATGGACAGCTTGTGATGCCCTTTTTAAACGTAAGCCCCAGCCAGCATAACAGGGCCTACTCCATGCAGATGTGACCTTGGGCCAACATGGTCCCGAGATCGAGATCACACACACGTGCCTTGCGCCAGGAGGGCCACGAGGCGAAGGACCCCAAAAAACAGTGTCTGCCCCTTAAATATCCCCTCCCAGCATGCACAGCGGGGCACCACTCCCACTGGGCTACTGCCAAGAAGGGACACCCAACATACCATGGTTTGCTTGTATTCCAACATGGGCCTGAGGTGGTAACACCATCTGCAGGCAACCGGGGAAAATCCTCTCAAGCATAACCATAGCCAGAACAGAGGCTAATTTGAATGAAATTCAACAGAGTACACTATTTGCTCAGACACCCTCTAAATTTAGAATAACGCCCCAATAATTGTGAGCAGGGCGCTACATACACCCCCCGCTACAAAAAGACACTGTCCTCAGTGTCTGAAAAAAAACCACAGCACCTCAAGCTTAATGCCGCGTACACACAACCTTTTTTCGGCATTTAAAAAAAACTACGTTTTTAAAAAATGTCATCTAAAATTGTGTGTGGGCTTCACATAATTTTTCGGGTTCTGAAAAACGAAAAAAAAAAAAAATGTTTAGGTGGAGAGTGAAATTGCATGGGGGGGGGGGGGCACAATGTCACTGTGAAACGCGCCACTTCAATCCTCGTCCTTGTCCTGTTGGCAGTTCATTACAATGAACAATGTTCAATAAATCTGTTGGATCGGCGATGGTGTGCAGCCAATTCATTTTCCTTTTGATCCCATGTTTACGGACGCAAGCCAGGGCAAGCTCCCAGTCCAAGCAGCCTTTTGGATTACAATACTCACCTGAAGCAGCGGCTTGTGTTTTTTTATTTTTATTTTTTAAATACTAGTGACAACAGGGGCATAGACAGCAATAAACACTTGATAGTGGTTGAAGTACAGTACCTTTTTCGTTTTGGTACCCTTGATAGCTTTGGTGAGAGCGTACCATAGCATTGCTGACCATTGTAGAACAGAGTTATGTTAGCCCTTTAACCATTGCCCTTTGTCTGGACTCGCCAGTCAGTATATGTCAGATTTGGTGTGGGGGCCGTCTAAAAGTGCAGCAAGTGATTCAAATAAAGTGTTTTATTTCTTTAGACATACAGAGGCTGATCGCCGCCAATGTAATAGCTACCAATAGTCTGGCAAAACTATTATTTATTAAAGCAGACAAGCTTAGCCTATGTAGGTGGCTATATTTAATTGCTCTCATTACATGAAAAAATATTGACAAAGCTAATACATGTACAGGAATTATGTTTTACCAATCATTTGCATATAATTTGCCTTTTTCAGAGTACCATTTCGGGTGTTTCAGCTGCATATAACCGGGAACAACTATGGCTCGCCAATGAAAACCTTATTACTAAACTGCAGGCCCGGTGTCGTGGATATCTCATACGCAGGCAGTTTACCGATAGAATGAAATTCTTAAGGGAACAGGCCCCTGCTATAACCTGCATTCAGGTGAGTTCTACTTTACGAGGCGTGTCAGTGTTTTTTGGGACTGCTTGTGGCCTCAGCACTATTTAAAGTGATCCTAAACGATATCTTTATTCTCCAAAATTAATTTATACACATCTTCAACTTTAAAGCTGAATTCCAAGAATTCAGACAGTTTATAAAATGTGCTGGCATGCTAAGAATTAAGTCCAACAAGGTGCCACCATCTATTTAATTTACGTTTTGAGAGTTTTACCTGGGGCTCTGACAGGAGAGACACTGTCTTCTGACACCACAGCATCTTTGCCTGACTCTTCCCTTTTTTTTGCTGTCCATTCACAGAAGCCTTTGTATTTTATAATGAGTCTGCGGAATACAAAGCGCTATGTAATTGGGCAGGAGGAGGAGAGGGGCAGACAGGCACAGTTGCTGCAGCTACAGAAGCTGAGACCAGAGGGCAAAGTGTCGGAGTGCCAAAAGTATAGCAATAGCTATGCTCCGGGCACTCAGTAAAAATGTCAATCAAAGAGATAAGTCCATAAGGTGGAATGCGCCTTAGTGGACTTAACCACTAGTAATCATTTTACAAAGTGGTTGAATTCTTGTAACTCAGATTTAATGGTCCACAAATCAAAGAAGGTGGCTACATTACATCATACAGTGGAACCATGGAGAACGAACATAGCCACCCCCTAACATTATGTCAGATCACAGCAGCAGCACAAAAAAAAAGGAATTTGGGGATGATTGAGAGCAATGGAAGAGGCTAATCGGAGTTAAAAATACATAATTGCCTAGAACTTTTTTTTGTTTGTCTTAATTTTTTTGAACCAGAGTTTATGGTCAATAAATAGAGAGTGGTTATAGCTATGCTTGTGAACATGATCTTGCATCTTCTGCGCTCTGTGACTGGTCCCGAAGTCTTCTAGGACCTGTCATGTGTCCCAGAATTCGGGAGGGAGAACTTTTGCTTCTGATCGCCTAAGGCGACCGGAACGGAAGTGGTAGCAGGCACCCGTCAAAATCGGATACCTGCTCCCCCTCCTCCCCAAAAGCTCTATTTTACAAACAGGAGGCGGGGATGCAGCCTTAAAGTGGTTGTAAACCCACTTTTTTCCCCTTTACCTACAGGTAAGCCTATAATGAGGCTTACCTGTAGGTATAAAGAATATCTCCTAAACCTGTACGGTTTAGGAGATATTCCCCTCACAATGCGCCGCTGATTGCAGCGACGCATGCGCAGGGGGGAATCCACGGGCGAAAGGACCGGCATCCGCCGGACCCTCCTGATTTGAAATCTCCCGTGTGCACGCGCGCGCGTCATCGCCGCTCCAGCCAATCACAGCGCTGGAGCAGCGATACCCGGAAGACACGCCAGAGCAAGATGACATCTCGCTCAGCGTGGACCAGGTAAGTGTTCTTCACCTCGTTCCGAGGTAAGTATTTCATAATCGGCTAGTATGCGGAATATACTAGCTGATTATGCCTTTTGCCTTGCAGGTTTGAAAAAAAAATGTTTATGTGGTTTACAACTGCTTTAAAGCAGTTCATAACCTTCTTTTTTTTTTTTTTTGCCATTTATAACCTTGTGCGTGCAGAAGGCAAAATTTGAATACCGAAAAGGGCCATTTCATAATTCAGACCATAACCATCAAAGTGCTATCTTATGCGTCAGCAGTTAGTTATTCAAATGTGACCTTTTTTCTGGAGTTTTCCTATGAAGTTTGCACTCCTCTTACAGTTTTACATATTTGTCCTAAGGCTCTGGACAGTAAATAAATCCGGTAAGACAGGAATATCTTGTAACATTTAGTGTTGGCTTGTAAACAGTTGTGTACACTTTTGTTTGGGATTAACCATGCTCAAGGCCCCACGTTCTATTCACATGTAGGAGGTGTGTGCTCAAAAAAAAAAGTATGTGGAGGATTCAAGGACAGCGAGAACTGTCAGCAAAAAATACAAGAGGTCATTCTCGTAGGCTGCACCAATACAAATTATATGTCTAATAGATTCTAATAATTCAGAGATGTCCCGATTTGCTGCAACTATAAAGGCTAGAAGAATGAAACGTAAACAGCCACATAATCCAAAATAATAGGCAGGTTAAAGGGATGGTATTCAAAAAGCGGGCAAGGTTTTCTTTACAGAGTAAATTGATCCCCTTTTAGCCCATCAGTCTTTGTTTCGTAAGTGAGTCATCACCAGTGTTGGAGTCGGGTATGGAGAGCCACCAATAAATCAAGTTCTGAACACCCTCCATTGGAGCAAAAAACAATGCTCAGTATGCAACATAAACATCATATACAATAAATATAATGGTCAGCATGAGGAAAGTATTTTCATGATTCTGAGATATTACAATGCAATAAAATGAGTTTCTATGTCGAGCTGCAAGATGCATTTTCCATGGGCAACTTTCTTTATTTGTTGCTGCTCTTTGACTATATTTTCATCAGTGTTAGTAAAAAATGTTGTTTTATAAGAGAAGTATGGCTTCCCAAAAAAAAAAAAAAAAATCTATACTGACCTAGGTGGATGCAGCATCGCTCTAATGCTGCATCTGTCCCCCACTGGCTCCGTAGTGAGAACTGAGCAATCAAACACCACGCATTGGAGAATGAACAATTAGAAAAATGCAATTCTTATGCTGAGTACACTACACACAGGCCGTAAGTTGGTCGCAAACGCTTGGTTCAGCGGGACTTTCGGTATGTGTGTACAGTTCCCTGTCTGACAAAAGAGTGCATTCCGGGAAAAAAAGCATCTGACTTGCATCCGATCAGTGCTGACAGAGGGGGCGGCTCCACTGTCAGATCACAATAGCACAGCAGGGGGGGTGGCTGTACTAAGAATGCTTGTATTAGGAAATGGCTGAGATTTGAGCCATGTATGGGCAGGTTTAATGAACCAAGGTTGGTAAAACCAGCCTGCCGTATTCCCTTGTAATTATTGCTAATGGCTGCTATAGCTGCTAGAAAAAGTCACTGTCTTCTCCTGCTGGAGACGGCTTTCCCCATCCCCCTGCCGGGGAATCAGCAGGAGGGAGTCCACTGTCAACACTGTCTGTGTTGATGGGGGAATCGTGCAAATGTCTGAAAAATTCACACAATGTATGGCCTGTCTTGGTACAGCCCACAGGGCTGAATGAAAAACAAAAAAAACCTAGTATGTACAGTATAGTGTGGTTAATCTAGTCTGATTTTTCTTTGTAATTAATGTATGCCTTGGATTATATGTTTATCCCGAGCATATATAAATTTACTTGCTGTTGACCGACTCACTACTACTCCTCAAAGTCTCATGCATTCACTACTCTTTTGATAAAATAATGCTCTCTAATGCTACCATTGAACTTTTTTCCTGCTAGTTTAAGGTCATATCCTAATATTCTTGAGCTTAGTTGTATGTTCTTTTCTCATGACTGTGTATTAAGTTCCCACAATCTCTCCTGAGCTACTCTGGACTCACTCTGTCTTATCAACATCATTTTGTACACAAAGTCTCCAGAACTGGACTCGGTGCTCAAAATGTGGTCTAACTTAAGCTCTATGTCACTGTTTCTCAGTATTTTTACATCAGAGGAACCCATGAAAAAATTGTTAGGTCATTGGGAACCCATATTAACACTAATTAGGGGTCATATTAAAATTCTGTTTTATGTTGGTGGCCAGTGGAATGAATGCCCCCCTACAGTGGTGCTCCAAATGCCAGCCTTACAGCTAAAACGATCATTGGTGTCCTGCAGCTGGCTCTGCCAGGTGGAATCGGCCAAGAACAATGCAGGGACTATCAAATGAGCGGTCAATCAGATGCAGCTCAAGGAACCCCTAGCAACCTCTGGAGCAGTCATTCTCAACCAGGGTTCCTTCAGAGATGTTCCTCCTAAGTGTTCCTGTAGCTGTGACTGACTGATCTCCCATTGGTAGTGCCTACATAGTTCCGGGGCCAACATCTCTTGGCAGAACCAGCTGCATAAATCCAATGATCTTTTTATCTGTCTGTAGAGATTGCATTCTGACCACTACTGTTATGGGGGCATTCTTCCCACTAACCAGAAATGTAAGGGGCATTTTACCCACTAACCAACCTGAGTTGGTTTCAGCAGGGATTCTCTTAGGCCTGAAAATTATTTAAAGGGTTCCTCTGGGGTAAAAAGGTTGAGAAAGGCAGCTCTGGAGGAACCACCGAGTTCCACAGAACACTGGTTGGGAATGGCTGGACTTATAGTAGAATCAGGACCTTCCTGACCTTGGTGATCCTTTTTAGATGTACCCTGTAATTCGGATTGCTTCCCCCATAGCCTTGTCACACTGTTTGCTTATTTTGCACCCATCTGAAATGAGCACACACAAACACTTTTCTTCTGTAGTTCTGGACAACACTGTACCCCCAATTCATACATAATCCTGAGAGGATTATTTAGTTTTTCCTATGTTCATCATTTCACACTTTTTCTTATAGACATTTCTGTTTGTTTGCAGTCCCATTACAGAGGTCAGAAGCAGAGAAAGGCATACAAAGATCGCCTGCAGTATCTGAACAATCACAGTGATGAAGTTGTCAAGGTATTGGAACATTTGTCTTGCTGTTGTATAGATGGTGATGCTAGTAGTACATGTGAAGTATTGCGATATGCGCCTTGAATTGCTTTTTAATAATTTGCAGAATAAATCTGTAACCTGTTTTCCATTGTGTTCCAGATTCAATCCTACACAAGAATGTATCAGGCCAGGAAGCGCTACAGAGATAGACTAAAGTACTTCAGAGACCACGTAAGATCCTTGACCTGTTCTATATATCCCGTGTATAACGTTATGAACACCACATCACTAAACGCCTGACTCTCTTCTCTGCAGATGAATGATATTGTTAAAATCCAAGCCTTTATCCGAGCTAACAAAGCACGAGATGACTACAAAACCTTGAGTGAGTACAATACACCGAAAGTGGAACTTGATATGAAAGGCTGCGTTCCTCTTTTCTTCCTCCTTCCCCTACTACTCTAGGACGTTTTTTTTTTTTTTTTTCATGGAGTGAGTATTCCCTTTTTCTGACAAATACCGGTTCCACTAGGCGATCTGAGCAGAAGT
The DNA here is from genome assembly GCF_905171775.1 of Rana temporaria. NCBI lineage: Eukaryota > Metazoa > Chordata > Amphibia > Anura > Ranidae > Rana > Rana temporaria. Next base: position 48,896,534 of record NC_053491.1, read on the forward strand.
TCGCCCCCTCCCCTGCCTGCAATCTCCTGGGACATGTTGAAGGTCCCAACATCCTGCAGGTTCATTGAGAAAGCAAAGTGCTACTCAGGCATGCACAGTGGGAAGCCCCCAGATAGTACCAGCTGGTATCCTACATCCAAGTTGAACCAAAGACTGGTAAACAGGCCCGTGTGAGCACAGCATAGCGCTGGATCCCTGGAATGATAAGTGCATGTTTAATAAAAGTCAGCAGCTACAGTATTTGAAGCTGCTGACATTTAATTTTAAATGTTTCTATTTAGGTCAGTTGTTTCAAGCTTTTTCAAGCAAATGCAAGGACTGTTTCTTTTCCGGTATGCAAATACATTTTAGGTTTTGGTTTCCATTAAATTTATTACGGGTATTTATATAATACCTACAATAAACACAGTAGTTTATACTGTACAACTACATCAGTCCCTGCATTCAAGGAGCTTACAAACTAAGGTCCCTGTATAATAGAGCATACACACACATACTAGGGCCAATTTAGACATTAATTATTTAACCTACCAGCATGTGTTTGGAGTGTCAGAGAAAACCAGAGGAAACGCACACAAGTACAGGGAGAACATGCAGATAATGTCCCGACCGAACACATCAGGGATCCCATGGCTGCAAGGCAGAAGAAGTGCTAACCACCCAGGCCCCTTTCACAATTGTGCCACTTGTCCTGCGACTTGGGACTGCAAAGTCACATGACGAGTCGTACCCCACGAGTACCGTTCATATCTGTGCGACTTCATGTCGCAGCAACTTCAAGTCGTAGCAACTACAAAGTAGTCCCTCTACTTCTTTGGTCTGACTTTGATGCGACTTGAGGTCCATAGACCTTAAGATTACACAGGCTATGCTTCAAGTTGCGTGGAAAAGTCACATGACTATCAGGTCGTGAAAAGGGGCCTTAGCCACTGTGCTGCCCATTTTATTAAGTCTTTCACATCTCTGTGAAATCATACCCTACTATTGGATAAAAAAAATGACCAAATTAGCAGCCACAAGACCCATCCCAATGACTGGTGATGAGAAATCACATGACCTCCTTTTTGGTCCTGCGTCAAGTTGGATAACCGTTTGGCTGCTAGTGAAAGAAGTGTAATAGTGGCATCTACAATAAAATGACAGTTTCTTATTTGAACTTTTAAACAGACCAGACACATTACCATCTCCTTTCAATCTACTAGTAACAAGTTCTAGTGTGAGATGGTCAACCTAAACAATTCAGCTCATATTTATCCATATAGGCCTTCACACCTAATAGTATTTGGTAAATCGAAAAACGAAAGTATAATCGATTTGGAAGGTGTGTGACCATCTCAACATTTTAAAAAGTCTTACAATAATTCTGATTTTAGTAAATAAGATGAAATCTGAGATCTTCTCTCAAATTTGTTTCTTTGCTCTCTCCCTCTTTTTTTTTTGTTCTCTTTTTTGTTGATGTAAAACGTTATTGTGTTTCTCTACTATGATCTGAGATGTTGTGATTAAACTATATGTACGTTTCTGCCCTCAGTCAATGCCGAAAACCCACCCATGGCAGTGGTCCGTAAATTTGTCCATCTTCTGGACCAGAGTGACCAGGATTTCCAGGAGGAATTGGAAGTCATGAAGCTAAGGGAGGAAGTAGTGACCCTACTGAGATCTAACCAGCAGCTAGAGAATGATCTTAATCTTATGGACATCAAAATAGGGCTTCTTGTCAAAAACAAAATTACATTACAGGTATGATTCCAGGAGGAATGGTATTTTTCTCATATGTGCCTTAAAATGCTCTCTATAACAGCTGGAATAGATGGAATGGACAGCAAAGTTGAGTTCCAGGCAGATAGAAAAAAACACATAATTTAACAGTAACATATAATACATACAGTACATTAAAATAAATCCTTTGACATATTTTAATACTGCTAGTTTGAGAGTCTGTCATTGACTATTTGAGCAGGTCATTGACCAAGTTGTTTTGCTTAAATTATGACTAAAGGCAAAACTTTATTTTTTTTTGTAGAGTGGAGAGGGATTAGAATACCTAAAACTTGAAGGGTAACTCCACTTTTGGAAAAAAAATGGCAAATATAGAAAAATATAGTGTGTAAAATGTATCCACAAACCATGTTGTGATTTATCTTTCTTTTTTTTAAAACCACTTCAGCCCCGAAAAATGTACCCCCTTCCTTACCAGAGCGCTTTTTGCGATTTGGCACTGCATCGCTTTAACTGACAATTGCGCCTCGTGCGACGTGGCTCCTAAACAAAATTTACTCCTTTTCCCCACAAATAGAGCTTTCTTTTGGTGGTATTCGATCACCTCTGCGGTTTTAATTTTTTGCGCTATAAACAAAAATAGAGCGAATTTTTTTAAAAAAATGCAATATTTTTAGCTTTTTGCTATAATATAGATCCCCAAAAAATCTATAAAAAAAAAAAAAAAATTCACAGTTTAGGTCGATATGTTTTCTTCTACATATTTTTGGTAAAAAAAAAATCGCAATAAGTGTATATTGATTTGTTTGCGCAAAAGTTATAGCGTCTACAAAATAGGCGATAGATTTATTGCATTTATATTTTTTTAATAGTAATGGCGGCGATTCTGCAATTTTTATTGTGACTGTGACATTGCGACGGACATATTGGACACTTTTGACACATTTTTTGGACCATTCACATTTATACACCGATTAGTGCTATAAAACTGCACTGATTACTGTGTAAATGTGACTGGCAGGGAAGGGGGTTAACACTAGGGGGCGCTGAAGGGGTTAATATGTTCCCTAGTGAGTGATCCTAACTGTAGGGGGAAGGGGACTCACAAGGTGAGGAGACCGATCTGTGTTCCTCTGTACTGGGAACACACATCGGTGACAGGACATGGATCTGTGTGTGTACAGATCCACGGTCCTGCCGTGATTGCGGGCAATCGCGAGTGCCCGGTGGACGACCGGGAAGCCCAAGACGTCATATGACGTCCACCCAGGATGGGAGATCCCATCTGTGGACGTCATATGACTATGGGCGGATAGGGAAGTGGTTAAACTGCAGCACTGTGATGTTCTGTAAAATTCAATGCATCATGACAACCTGGAGGCATTCTGTACAAAACACCCCCAGTAATATAATTTCCTCTTTGTATGATTGGCTTACTGATTTTCCCCAGAAGTCTGCACTAAGTAATTTTTTGGGTACCTCTGCAATTGGAATTTTGGTGGCATGCTCTCTAAGGATTAAGAACTTCTAAAGGGATGCAGACCCAGCAGCTTTTCTCTTTAGAACACTTAGGCTCGGATTCGGATACATTTGCGTATCTTTCGGCGGGCGTAGTGTATCTCAGATACACTACGCCGCCGTAACTTACAGCGGCAGGTCCCGTATTCAGAAAGAACTTGCGCTGTAAGTTACGGCGGCGTAGTGTAACTGGGCCGGCGTAAGCCCGCCTAATTCAAATGTGGAGGAGGTGGGCGTGTTTTATGTTAATTACTCGTGACCCCACGTAAATGACGCTTTTTACGAATGGCGCATGCGCAGGGACGTATCCCAGTGCGCATGCTCCAAATTACGCCGCAAAGCCTCATTGGTTTCGACGTGAACGTAACTTACGCAAAGCCCTATTCGCGAACGACTTACACAAACGACGCAAAATTTGACGCTGGCCCGACATCCATACTTAACATTGACTACGCCTCATAGAGCAGGGGTAACTTTACGCCGGAAAAAGCCTTACGTAAACAACGTAAAAAAATGCGCCGGGCGGACGTACGTTTCTGAATCGGCGTATCAAGGACATGATTAAACAAAACACAGAGCAAATATCAGAGCAACAAAAGGCAGTGAGCTGCTACACAATTTGTTAAAATCCCTGCAATGTACATTGATCAACCCAAGGAAATCATTTTTTCTAAACAAAGGTGGAGTTGCTCTTTAAATTGATTAGATGCTGGATGATAAAAGCATTGAAAGGAGAGAGAGGCGCCAGACATATCCTCAAGCAGCAAACAATTTATTTAATTAAAACACAGGATTATGTGTACAATATAGGGTGCACTTACAGAGTGTTAGAGCGGGTAGGTGCTTCCACATGCAGCTTCACAGGAGAGTGTAGGAGTAGTCTGGAGCTGTCAGACTGTGGAGCCACACACTACCCTGATTTAATTTCATACATTAAATTTTAATTTTTTTTTTTTTTTTTTATCTTGCAAACGTTTCTATTATTGTTGCACTGTCATGTACTAGCCTTAAAATGCATGCCTTCCTATTTATTCCTAATCATCGGATGGTTTAGCGCTGAACATTATACCTATCTTTGTGTATGAGTTTTTTCTAATGATAAAAGCATTGAGAGTTTCTCAAAAATCAGCAAAAGGGTACTTTATAAAGAATGGCAATGCTTGATATAGCACTTGGAGAGCTCTTTCTACCTGTAGGAATAAGCTTTTCTCTGCACCCGTACTGTGTTACATGATATGGTGAGTAAGACAATGGAGTCCAAGTGTTGTGCCGATGAATGCCAGAAATACAAATCACTTACTGTCTTGTCTTGACCTGTGGTCACTACATAGGCAGGGATCGCATGTTTAAAATTCTGTCTGCTCTTATTTGCAGGATGTTGTCTCCCATAGTAAGAAGTTGACTAAGAAGAACAAGGAGCAGCTGTCTGATATGATGGCATTAAACAAGCAGAAGGGAGGCTTGAAGGCACTCAGCAAAGAGAAAAGAGAGAAGCTGGAAGCTTACCAGCATCTCTTCTATTTACTGCAGGTAAAGGAATGGTGAACAATGTGCTGAAAATAATAGAGAAATAATCCCACAAATGCCTTATTTTTCACATCTAAACCTGCCTATCAATAATTGCCTGATACCATTCTGCTCTTAGTTTAAGTTCCCACCAGTGTGACTTCAAAGTTGCACGATTTATATTTAGATTTGACTTTACACTCTTTTTGGATTAAAGCCACATCAAGGTAGTGCAGGCACCTTTAAGTCGCAACGATTTGAACAGGTGCCATTGAAATCAATGGGCTGTTACTTGTCTTGCAACTTTGTGTCCAAAGTCGCATGACAAGTTCCACTAGTGGAAACGGAGCCGTAATATCAGTAGTAGTAAAATACCTTTTGTAGAAGTCTTATTAAATCGAGTCTAATGAAACGGGGCTGTTGCCACTAGCTAGGTTCCTTCCACATTGGCCTGTCCAGCTGTAGTGTGTCCCTCCCAGTGCTTTAGTGCATCCAGGAGGGACAGGTGCAGCATTGAGCCCCTGTGCAAAGGACCCTTACTGTGCATTTTTAAAATAATTTTTTTTATAAAAAAGAGGGTTCATTATACAGAAACTATCATGCACTTAAAATGGATTTCCACCCAAGAGTGGAAGTTCCGCTTATTTGATTTTTCACATTTGGCACCACTGGGGGGGAGCGGGTACCTGTTTTTGTCAGGTTCCCTGTCCCCACTTTCGTCAGCCCTCGCCGTGGCAAGGTACATTAGAAGTTTTTACCTCCGCCTTCCCCCGCTGCCGGGCCAGTAAGAGAGCGCAGCACGCTTCGCTCATGCGCAGTAGGGACCTAGCTGTGAAGCCGCAAAGCTTCACCGCTGGGTCCCGTTACTGGCAATGGCGGTGGCTGTGGTGCAGCATCGCTGGATTACAGGGCAGGTAAGTGTCTAAATATTAAAAGTGGAACTCCGCTTTAAAAAAACTGAGAATCAATGTTTTTCCACTTCAATTAAACACCAGCAACAGTCAGTATCTAGTTGTACAGATAATTTGATATTGCATCTCAAACTTTTCTCTTTCTGCAGACTAATCCAACCTACTTGGCAAAACTGATTTTCCAAATGCCCCAGAATAAGTCTACCAAATTCATGGACTCTGTTATTTTTACTCTCTATAATTACGCATCCAATCAAAGAGAAGAATATCTGCTATTGCGCCTCTTCAAGACTGCCCTCCAGGAGGAGATAAAGTAGGTGTTTTTTTCTGTATAAATGCAAACGTCATGCTCCTAATCCACCCTTCTAAATCAATCTCATAAAAACAAATAGCTGCTACAATTAATCCTTAAAGGGGTTGTAAAGGTACAATTTTTTTTTCCTAAATGGCTTCCTTTACCTTAGTGCAGTCCTCCTTCACTTACCTCATCCTTCCATTTTGCTTTTAAATGTCCTTATTTCTTCTGAGAAATCCTCACATCCTGTTCTTCTGTCTGTAACTCCACACAGTAATATGAGGCGTTCTCCCTGGTGTGGAGTGTCGTGCTCACCCCCTCCCTTGGACTACAGGAGAGTCAGGTTGCTCTCTACAATGCAGATAGAGAAAGGAGCTGTGTGTTAGTGGTCGTCCTGACTCTCCAGTAGTCCAAGGGAGGGGGCGAGCACGACACTCCACACCAGGGAGAAAGCCTTGCATTACTGTGTGGAGTTACAGACAGAAGAACAGGAAGTGAGGATTTCTCAGAAGAAATAAGGACATTTAAAAGCAAAATCGAAGCATGAGGTAAGTGAAGGAGGACTGCACTAAGGTAAAGGAGGCGATTTAGGGAAAAAAAATTGTACCTTTACAACCCCTTTAAACATAACTTGATATATAAAAAATATAAGCTTTCATCATGTAGCATCCCAAAAAAATAACCCAAGTGTACAAAGTAACACAAAAGTATATATATTATTCCTACTGTCAAAAGAGATACACAAGAGGCGATATGTTGCCTTCTCACCAACTGTCTTAAACCTGTGACTGCAACACGGTAGAACGGCAATAAGAGGATTAAATGGGGTGTGAGGAGGAGACACTGTGCTCAGGGATCTTTGACTATTCCCATGTTTTTCAGGTAGATCTCCACCTTTTTAAGGTTGCCTACCCCTGATCTATATGTAATGTCCATATACCACAACCAGATGTCTCCAATGCAGTGAAAGTGAAATCTTCTTAATTCATCCGCACACTTGAATAGGTGTGCATCTCGGTGGGCCATTTCCCTTTCCTTGGAGGATTACTTGTGCTCCATATGCCTATTATGTCTACCTGTGATGGGTGTCATGTACGTTTGGTGAGTAGGATGTTTGCCTGGTGGAAGAAGGCACATTTTGTTTATCACATTCAAGTGTGCGGACGATTTAATTTTCACTGCATTGGAGACATCTGGTGGCGGTATATGGACATTACATATAAATAATATTTTCACTGTATCTTATTCATTGGTTTGTTTATGTTTATGTGGTTTTTGTTTTAGACTATATGTTCATGGTTTTGATCTTCACTAGAAAGAGCGGTATAACTGTTTTTTCCTTTATGACTTACAATTTTAAAGTCTTTAGATTTGACCTCCTATTATATGGTTTTGGTAAATCTAAAGGAAATCTATAGAAGAAAATTGTATAATGTATGGCCAGCTTCAGGCTATTGAGCCTCACTACGGGCTGCTTCATGTTCAAATCCCTTATATCAGGGGTGTCAAAATTAAATTTCATTGTGGGCCGCATCAGCATTATGATTGCCCTCAAAAGGGCTGGTTGTATCTGTAAGATTAGATGTCCAGCGCATCCCCTCCCCTTACATTGGATGTTAAGAGCCACCCCACCATCAGATGTTGAGTCCTCCACTCTCCCTTACATCACAGTGCACCACCCTTTCCTTATGCTGCTGCTGGGAAGAAGATGGATGGATTGATTGAAAGCAGAAAGTAAGGGTCTAGAGGAGGGCTGAGGATCTCCTGCAGCTGCAGGAGAGGTGAGAGGGCCACATGAAATGACCTGAGGACAGGATTCGGCCCGCGGGCCTTATATTATACACTTATTTAGGTTAATCCAGAGTGCACAGGTTGAGGACCGCTGTCCCAATCCTGTTTTTTGTTTTCTACAAACCTTCTCGCTTCCAGTTTATTTGTGTGCAACGATCCTTCTGTCTCAAACTGGAATATCGCTCACCACCTGTTACCTTTCTTTAACAAAAAGGTAGTTTATGTGTGGATCTAGTTCTTTTCCATGGGATCTTCTAATAAAATATGCCTTGTTACTTGTGTGCCTGGTTCACATCACTGTGTTGCTGCGGTGTGCGGGCACGATGCGCTGAAAAAAGTACTGAATGCACTACCTTTTTCAGCTCACCGCAACGCGAGTCAGCCAATTGAACTTTATGAATTGTCTGTGTGACTTTTCTTGTTCAATATATTTCTTAACATAAAAGTTAAAGGAAACATAGAACATATTGTTGTGGCATATATTACAATCGCACACAAATAATAATCAGCTAAAGCAGCCCAAAGGCGAATGGAACTTCCCCTTTATAGTGCCGTTGTACGTGTTGTACGTCACCGCGCTTTGCTAGATCATTTTTTTAAACGATGGTGTGTGGGCAACGTCGCTTTAATGATGAAGTTGGAAAATGTTAGTTTTCTGTAGTTCAAAGTGGGTATGGGTAGAACACCTAGAGCCATTTCAAGGTTAGTGTGTTGCCCTTGTGTAAGGTATTTAAGTGACATTAAAGTCTTAAAGTATAAGTTCACCTTTTAAAAATAAAATAAATAAATGCACATTTATGCAGGTAATAAAAATGTGCATTTACTATTTTTTCTTGCCAGTCTGAAAAGCATTGCACCTGCGATCAGCAAACTTCAGGTGCAATGTCAGGATCCTGTAGACTGTCAATGTAGCTGTCTGTCTGTCTGTCCATAGGACAGGCAATTACTTCAGTCCAGAAGGCTCAATGGACTATGAGAGCACCCAGCAGCTCCCTCGAAGTTCAACAAGAACTTTATGCCGACAGCTGCAAAGGCTGATGGTACTTGTAGGCTCAATTCACAGAAATGAAAGATGTGGGCAGAGTCCCACATAGCGTCATTTTGTTCAAATTGTGACAGTGGGTGCGGGACAAGATCCGGACCCACTGTCACGGGGGGGCGGTGGGGTTATGGAAGGAGAGCTGCAGGATAGGGAACATGTTACATGTTCCACCCTAAAAACGTGTTCCCAAAGGTGAGCTCATCCTTTTAATACCATCGTTGAAAAGCAATCTGTGTTTGGCTTGCGGCACAACCCCATTGACTTGAATGGGCAAGTTTAACAAGCCTGTCAATTCGAATTGTGAAAAAGTCCATTTATAAAGAAAATTTTTACATAAAGAAATACCTATTTTTTTTTATTATTTTTTTTCAGATCTAAGGTGGACATGATTCAAGAAATAGTCACAGGGAACCCCACTGTTATCAAGATGGTGGTGAGTTTTAACAGAGGGGCTCGTGGCCAGAATGCTTTAAGGCAGATCCTGTCACCAGTAGTGAAGGAGATCATGGATGACAAAACTCTCAACATCAAAACTGATCCTGTGGACATTTACAAGTCATGGGTCAACCAGATGGAATCTCAGACTGGAGAAGCCAGGTGATAATCTTAACACTGCATCATATTATCTATATTCTGATCGTGACATGCCCATGTTTTTATGGCGGTATGTATGCTCTGGGCTTCATTCAAAGGTAATTTTTCACAAAGCAAAACAGCTGTGTGAGAAGATTTTAATAGAAGAGTGCAGTGTAGTAAAACCTGTCCTCTGAACCCTTGTCCCAACACTAGAATGAGTTGGGTGAATTGGTGACATGGAGTGAATTTTGCTTTGTGACCATCTCTGTAGTATAGTATGCAGTAACACATAAACCATCAACTACAAAAGACTTCAAATAGCATTTTTCTGACTGTCTCCCCTGAGATACAGCACAGTCTCCCCCATTGTCTAAGATCATTCAAGTGTTTGTATAGTCAAAACTATTTTTTTTTTTTTTAGTAGAAGTAGGAAAGGGTTGAAATATAAGTATGTTTTTACCCTCTGTGTCCTAATAGAGAGATTACTGTATCCTTCAAGTTCCGGAAATGTCGTGCTCATGCTGTGTTGCCCCATAATGTGTCCTGCTGTGTTGCCCCATAATGTGTCCTGCTGTGTTGCCCCATAATGTGTCCTGCTGTGTTGCCCCATAATGTGTCCTGCTGTGTTGCCCCATAATGTGTCCTGCTGTGTTGCCCCATAATGTGTCCTGCTGTGTTGCCCCATAATGTGTCCTGCTGTGTTGCCCCATAATGTGTCCTGCTGTGTGCCCCATAATGTGTCCTGCTGTGTTGCCCCATAATGTGTCCTGCTGTGTGCCCCATAATCTGCTGTGCGCTCTGCTCCCGCGTAACATGCCCAGCTCCCGCGCAACGTGCCCAGCTTCCATGTATTTCAGGGGTTCCCCGAGATCTCAGACTTTTTGCCATTGGTTCCTCCAAGGTAAAAAAGGTTGAGAAACCCTATATTATAGCATTGAATCTCCATTGAAAAACATATTCTTCCCTCTTGTTCTACTGACAGCTGTATCATTTTGAATTTCCCATAATTTTTCAGTGACCTAGAGTGGACCTCCTATAATGAGGAATAAAAACCACCCTTCTCTGCTCTACCCAAAAATAAAAACAAATTTGGCTATACATAAATGGTAATTTTCTATAGTTTGAAGCCATTACATGGTTAATGTGTTCCCCCTGAAGAAGGCTGTATTTAAAGTGATATTAAGGCTGCTTTCACACTCTGCCGCCCCGAGCGTCGGCGGTAAAATAGCGGTAAAACGCAGATATTTTTCCATCGGATTTGCGGCGCATTTCAGCCGCTAGCGGGGTGCTTTTAACCCTCGCCAGCGGCCGAGAAAGTGTTAATATCGCCGGCAATGCACCGCATTCATTTCAATGGGCAGGAGCGCATTAGGAGCAGTGAGTTCACTGCTCCTAATGCACTCCAAAGAAGCTGCTGGCAGGACCTTTTCTGACGCCCTGCCAGCACAGCGCAACAGTGTGAAAGCCCTCGGGCTTTCACACTGGAGTGAATAGAGCAGCTGTTTGAGGGCGGATTGCAGGCGCTATTTTTAACGCGATATCGCCTGCAAAATGCCCTCAGTGTGAAAGGGATCTTAAGCCTTAATACCTTCTCTGAAATGTGATCTGTGTTTTGGCTAGTGGTGGCGACACAACTCCATTGACTCGAATGGGCAAAATTAACAGGCGATGCAGCATATAATACTACATTCTAGAGCAACATGATATAAACAGAGAAAACGGAATGTCATTGACCTTTAAAGTGGAACTAAAGGGGGTTAATACTCACCTTTCCAATGGTCTTCGGCCATCTTCACTGGTGATGTTACTCCTATCCATGCACAGGAGTGACTCCTCTTGGGCCACAGAGATCGGCCTGGCGCTGTAAGTTGAGCTGCGCATGTGCAAGTTCAACGAGCAAGCAGGTAGGGGCATTTTTTTGCAGAAGAGATATTGCATGACAGTTCTGCAATAAAAGCCTGTCTGCTCGCTGTTTGTTACATCAAAACTTTAGTCCTGCTAAAGAGTAAGGATAAAAGTTCCACAACAGTAGTGGTGTCTCTTTAGTTATTCTTGGGTTGTGGTGTAAATTATTATTTTCATAGAACAAACTATAGCTTGTGTTCCAGTTGGCTTTAGAGCATTGGCATAGTTAGGATGCATTACCTAATAACATTCTTTACCGTCCAGCAAACTGCCGTATGATGTCACGCCAGAGCAAGCAATGTCACATGAGGAGGTCAGGACCAGACTTGATTCTTCCATCAAAAACATGCGATCAGTGACTGACAAGTTCCTGTCTGCCATCGTCGGCTCAGTTGATAAGATCCCGTAAGTATGTTTTCTGGTCATTGTTTTTAGATATTTTTTTTACCGTTAGCCAGGAATAAAGGCGCAGGTGAAAAAAGCAGTATTTGTCCAGGACACATCGGATACAGTACACTATTTATTTTAAGGCCCTGTAATCTCTTGTCGTGGACCATTATTCTTTTATCATTTTTATTACATATGTCTTCCAGTTACGGCATGCGTTACATTGCAAAGGTCCTGAAAGATACACTTCATGAGAAGTTTCCAGATGCTGGTGAGGACGAGCTGCTCAAGGTCAGTCTTTTATTTTTATTTTTTTACCATAAATTGTAAGAAATGGGCTTTACTTATGATAATGCTTATGTTCCCCTTAATACGGTCCTCATATATGAAGTATGGGAAAATTTCGGTCAGATATTGGCCCTTTATTTTCTGACCTGTAAATGAAAAGCAACTCCCCTTTTATTCCCTCTAGTTTTCATACATGAAAGGCAAAACACAAACCTATGGAAATACATATTTAATTTTTTTATATACTGTATATTTTTTTATAATTTAATATTTATGACTAGGTGTGTATTTTTCGTAAATGTATATACATGTGCGTGTGTTTATCGAAAACAATGAAACAAAGGAAACTGTTGGGGTAGGTTGACTAATTCCAATTGTTGCAGTGTGTTGATGGATAATATAAGTGGCAGGGGCCAAAGATTTGGTAGAAATAACCACCCAAGAGTAAAATATACTCATCCTGGAGGTTTTGAGTCAATTTTTAATCTTGGAGCAGCTAGAGACTGTTTAGGTAATTCCCTCAAAATGCATAATAGAGAACCACAAAAATTAAGTTCACATCGTAAAGGAGTTGTAAAGTCAGAAGATTTGTTATCTGAATGCATATGCATGAACTGTGTGCAGCAGCCGCCCTAATACTTACCTAAGCCCAATCTCTGTCCAGCGATATCCACGAATGTCTTGGCCGCTGGAGACTCTCCCTCCTGATTGGCTGGGACACAGCAGTTGCGCCATTGGCTACCTCTGCTGTCCATCAAAGTAAGCCAGCCAATCAGGAGAGAGCGGGGGTGGGCTGCTGCTCTGGGTCTGAATGGACACACACAGCTGTGACTCGGCTCGGGGGCCCCCATAGCAAGCTGCTTGTGTGGGGGCACTCGACAGGGAGGAGGGGCCAGGAGCACCGAAGAGGGACCTGAGAAGAGGAGGCTCTGTGCAACTCCACTACAACAGAGGAGGTAAATATAACCTGTTTATTATTTTTATTGAACAAAAAAAATTAGACTTTACAACTACTTTAAGGATTGATTCATACCATACTGCACAAAAAAGCTCACTGTAACACATTGAAAATGCATGTGTGGTAATGTACATTTTCACATGCATCGTGTTGGTGTTATGTTGCATTTTTCTCATTGTTGGCATGTGTTTTCTTGTCATCTGTTTTTAAGTAAACGGTCTCCAGGAGGGTCAAAATACTAACAAAATATATTTTTTATATTTTTATTTGCATTGCATTTTCCCAATTCACCTCAATGAGGGAATTGGGTCAGTTTTTTTTTTTACTCATGTAGGGGTTGTCTTACTAACCAGTATAGTCTAAAGGCTTGGTGCCAAGAAATGTATTGTGCCTTCAAGGAGAGGGGGGTCAGTATCAGATTTTCCAGATGGGCAAAGCTGTTAATGAAGGCACGCTCCATTTTGTATATGCCTTGTCTCCAGCGTTGGCTGACAAGGAATCTGACTTCAATTATCACTTTCTATCATATGTTATAGAACTTAATCTCCTCTTTCTCTTTTCCATTTTCTGTGGTGTAGAGCCCTCTGCTGGTCACACAGCATAGGTTCAGCTGTCGTAGACCGTGCTTTATTTCCATGCTGTGCTTTGGGTTATGTACTCATGATGTTCAAGCTGGGTGTTTACTAAGCATCTGTTGCATTGTGTTCACAATTATCTTGTGGATGTGATTGTTACATTTTGCAGTGGTTATTCATATGCTGCATGCAGTATTTTATGGTCATCAGCATCTATTAAATGCTTAGAACAGTCAAAAAAAAGACTGCTGCAAGTGTCTAGTGTAAATGTTTTCAAGAGATTTTTTTTTTTTACCCCAACAATTCTTGTGACTCTTATAATATAAACAGCAAATATTCAGCACAGATAAAAAATTCATAAATTTTAAATACACATACAATTACTAGCTGACTATTAAGGATAATCCAGAACGCCTCGACAGATAATAAAACAAAAATATAGTGCAGCGCAATAAATTAATAGTCCATATAAAATTATCCAGTGATGAAAACTCCAGTGTGAGAGCAAACACTGCAATAATGGATGACGGACAGGACAGTAAAGCGGTGATTTCAGCCCATCCTCCACAGATATTCAAGCCTCTTGCCTCACAAACTCTGCCTGTAAAAGGTCACACAGCTTTTGACCCTAACCTGGGGTACCGATCAGATACGATCCAGCCGATGATCTCTCCAGACATGAGGACAAATAAAAATAATCTAGTTCTCTCTGTTTTACAGGTTTATTTTCGATATAAAAAGAGGAATCCTACTTACAAACATAGAACTCCAGCCGAGTGCAGGCAAACGAGCATTGTACAATTACTGGTCTCTAACCAGGAAGATGGATATGGGTGACGTCAGACGTGACTCCTCCCCTTGTACGCATTACGTCCGTAGGCTGAAGAAGACGTAACGCGTACGGCGGGAGGAGTCATGTCCGACGTTATCGACGGCCATCTTCCTGGTAAGAGACCAGTAATTATACAATGCTCCTTTGCCGGCACTTGGCTGGAGTGCTATGTTTGTAAGTAGGATTCCTCTTTTTATATCGAAAATAAACCTGTACAACGGAGAGCACTAGATTCTTTCTGTTTGCCCTCGTGTCTGGAGAGATCATCGGCTGGATCATATGTGATCGGTACCCCAGGTTAGGGTCAAAAGCTGTGTGACCTTTTACAGGTCGAGTCTGTGAGGTGAGAGGCTTGAATATCTTAGGTGGATGGGCTGTAATCACCGCTTTACCATCTTGTCTGTTATCCATCACTGCACATTAAGAGGCTCTCTTTGTTTTCTCTCACACAGGAGTTTTTATCACTGGAATTTTTTTATGGACTACTCATTTATTACACTGCACTATATATTGTTTTAGACTCTTAAAATATTAAGACTGCTTCCTACTACCCACAAACCTTCACTCAAAAGAAGGTGTAGTTTGTATTGATTTGTATCACCTATTCAGTTAGTGGTGATATCAAAGCGCTCCGAAAAGGCTTAAAGTACATTACCACCTTTGCCATCAAATTTGGGAAACCTCCCCTATATGTTTATGTTCCCAGTCATAAAACATACCTACAATTTTTTATCATTGCTGACAAAGATGGACAAACTGAGTTCCCCCTCAGTAACATGGAATGCAGACACCCTGCTTCTAGATCTTTAACTCTTTTGTTAGGATGGATAGTGGTCGAATCTAGTTTACAACCAATAATGAAACCTGTCAGCACAGTACAAAGGGGGTTCATTTATGGTAAACCTTTAGGTAAAATTACAGGCTAAAAGCCTAAATATTTTTAAAATGATCCCTCCCCTCTCCTAACACCTATTTTGACTAACCTGTGTAAGAAAGATGTATATACTTATTTTCAGCCTAGTCCAGTCATGTGATCCCGTGTCAGATAACAGCGGCTGCAGGGGAGAGGAGGAGGCGCCAACAACAGATGAGCTATGGGGTCCTATGGGTGACATCACCACTCCTGTGTAATTCCAGCTGTTGTCGAGTGCTCCCTCCTCTCCCCTGCAGCCGCTGCTGGTTGACACAGGGGATCGCGGGACCGGACCAGAGTGGGCTCAAAATAGGTAAGTATATACCACTCGCTGAACACTGCAAAGCACTGCAGGCTTAGAAGAGTCATTGAAGAGACCTGAAATTGAACGTCCATGAGTACCCAGCCTTATACTTGACATGCTGTTTATTTTCTGCCATCTGCTCTGTATCTGAACGCTGCTCTCTTTTCTGTTCTTCTAGCTCTGCTTCTCTGCACTGAGACATCAGTAATATTCTAGCTCTGAAGGTGATTTCTTTTTTTGTTTTTCTTCATCTGCTATCCTGTAACATTTGCAGAAATAGTTGGGATTGCCTGTTTTCACTCCATAAAAAACTCCTTCAGTAGTGCTGAACTAAACGGGTAAGCTTCAGACCGGCACTGAGAGCTGTCCTCCATGCTCGGCTGCTTTTTGGAGTGTGTGCATCCACCACAGATCTGCATGAAGGCAGCCCATAAAATTGAATGCAGGAAAATGCATTGCAAAATTTGACATTCGGGCAGGAGCAGGGGCACTGATCTGAACACACAGGGAAGAATCTGGTGCAGCCGTGCATAGCAACCAATCCGCTTCTAACTTCAGCATGTTTAATTAAAGGGGTTGTAAATCCTTGCCGTTTTTGCATTCTATGCATTAAGGTAAAAAACCAGAGCCTCCCTTATAATTACCGAGCCCCGAAATTCACGCAACGGGAACAAGCACACCAGCTCGGGCCGGTGTATCACGTCCTGATTGGATAGATTGAGAGCAGCGCAGCCATTGGCTCTCGCTGTTGTCAATCAAATCCAATGACGCAGGTGGGGGTGGCGGAGCCGATTCCTGCTATCTGTGTCAACAGGCGCAGCAGCAGGACACGGGAGCACGCCCACACAGGTGTTCCGTCGGAGAGCGCTTCTCTGACGAGACACTCAAAAAGAGGAGGAGCCAGGAGCACCGCAGAGGGACCCAAGAAGAGGAGGATCTGTGCCACTCTGTGCATAACCAACTGCACGCTAGAGGTAAGTATGACATGTTTTTATTGTTTATTTTCTTCTTCTTAAACTGAACCTTTACAATCACTTTAAGCTGTGACAATAAGGTTTCATTCACACGGTGCAACTTTGAAGTGCAACTTTGGACGGGTGCGACACGGATACAACTTTGGATTTTAAGGGTTAACATCAAACTATTTGGCCCTCAAGTTGCATGAAAGTCAAACCAAAGTACTGCATCAACTACTTTGAAGGCGCTGCAACTTTAAGTCACACATATATGAATGGTTATCATTGGAAAACATGGGGAACGACTTGTCATGCAACTTTGATGTCCAAAGTTGCGTGACATGTTGCACAAGTGTGAATGGAGTCTTAAACCTGGAAGATGATTGGTTACTATGCTCAGCTGCTGTAGATTCTGTGTGCACCAGTTTTAGTAAATCTCGCCCATTGTGTCTGCGTTTGGATCCTGCATGTCAGATTTTGATACGCAACTGTATCGGTGCAGCTCTTGATCTAAATCCACTTTTATGGGCTGCTCCTAGATGGGTGCAGACAGAGCACAGAGGATTGATCTCAGCATCCAACTGAATGAGCCTTTATTTATACAGAGTATATGTCATATCTTTACATAAGAATATCCAACCATTACACAGTCTGTCTTTCTGCATTTATGCAATTCCTGACACCCAGAGTTTACACATAGTATAAAATACATACAGAATTGTAATTGCAGCATTGAACTATGTATATACTGTTCTTGTGATTTGCATGCCTTGCATTTGCTTCCTACCATTTTATTCCAAGGAGAATTTGTCACATATGCCCATTATCGATTCTGGGTCATTCGGTAAAACCTCCATCAATGGTATACATTCAGAAATAGTGCTGTAGATAGGTCCTTTATTATTAGAGAACATACTTAGATGTGCAGTAGGTCTAAAGGTCTAACCGGTACATAAAGTTAACTATAGGTCCTGTGACCAGTAAATCTAACACAATATGTGCTTTTTTTTGGATGATTCGTTTTCAACCATTTTAGACGTGGTTGGGGGGCAGGGGCTGTAAAAAGACACACTTGTCAGTTGAAGGCGGTGTTTACATGCCGCAGTTGTAATGCTTCGCGCCTGCGGCAAAACCTAGCCAACGTGTAGCAATTGGGCAGGCATTCGAGCAAACTTGCAATGCATTTGGTTGTGGCGCGTTTGTCCGAAAACAACAAGGTTAAAACAAGGAGGTGAGGTGCGATCTTCAGAGGACCGGTAAATTTAGATGCACATTAAAATCTACCCTTAATGAGTAGCACGGATCAGTAAATACACTTAATTACCAAAAGTACAACTACTAGTTCTACGTTATTTATTTTTTTATCCCTGGTTGTTTTTGATGACCAAAGTGCTGTATAGCTAACATAAATTTTTCTTGTGTATAGATTGTAGGAAACCTGTTGTATTATCGCTATATGAACCCAGCTATTGTGGCCCCCGATGCCTTCGATATTATCGATTTATCTGCTGGAGGTCAGCTCACCACAGATCAGCGCCGAAACCTGGGGTCCATTGCCAAGATGCTTCAACATGCTGCGTCTAACAAGATGTTCTTAGGAGACAATGCCCATCTGAGCATCATCAATGAGTATCTCTCTCAGTCCTACCAGAAATTCAGGTAACTGAAAAAAAAACATCTAGTGCACCATTTATTTTTTTTTTTTTTTTTTTTTTTTTATAAAATAAGGAATTTGCTTTTTGAGCTGATATAAGTTGGTCACATTCAGCTGGATGTGTTCTGCAGTGTTGAAGACATTTCACAACTCATCCAAGTGGCTACTTAAGTTCTAAGGAGTATCAGGAAGATGTCTCTGCATTATTTATAGTCACATGGGTGACTGTCCCCTTGGTCCAATCATCATTTTGTCATGTAATGTCCCTTGACACATTTCATGACCGTGACACATTGCATGACATTATGACTGTGCTACCATTATGGCTATAAATGCTGGGGTATGTTCTTTATACTCATTAGAAAGGATAAGTTCACCTTTTGTTACATGTTACACCCATATTCAGTTTACTTGCCTCTGTCAGCTGTTGCTATCTGCAGCTCTCCTGTGTCTCCCTGTGTTCTCTCTTCCTCCCCCTGCCTGCCTGCTCCTGTGTCAGTGCCCACCCCTCCCCTCCTGCTGCAAAGGTTACTTTAAATGTTTTATACCATCTTCTAATATTCCTTATAAAAATAAGCCGTTCTCTACCTTATCTCAGAGCGTACACGTGACCCGCCGCCTCTCTCTACCTCTCAGCCTCGCAACTGACGTCAGTGGGGGTTTTTCGGCCCTGCCCGCTGCAGCTGTCAGACTGGGAGAGCAGAGAGGTGGCGGGTATTTTTATAAAACAGGTACAGGGGCACATAGGAGTATTAAACAGAGAGAATGGTATAAAGTGCATAAATTGGCTTAACAACCACTTTAATAAAGGACTTTTTTTTTTTACTTGTGACACTTTTTTGGTGAATAGGTAGGGGTACTTGTACCCAATACTCATTCACATAGGGGGGGCCCATCTTAAAGGGGGCTTCCAGATTCCGATAAGCCCCCTGCCTCCAGACCCCAACAACCACCAGCCATGGTTATGGGGATGAGGCCCCCCTTTCCTGACTTGCCGGGCTGCATGCCCAGATAAGGGTCTGGTATTGATTTTTTTTTTT
Source organism: Rana temporaria (assembly GCF_905171775.1). Lineage (NCBI taxonomy): Eukaryota > Metazoa > Chordata > Amphibia > Anura > Ranidae > Rana > Rana temporaria. The sequence goes on from NC_053491.1 coordinate 48,915,704, forward strand.
TTTTTTGGGTGTTTTTTTTTTTCATACTTTTTAGTTTTCTGCTCTGACATCTGATGAGTCATCTGTTGCTAAGGACGCGGTGGCCGGCTTCTCGGCCCGCTCGTTGGCAACCAGCTCAATGCCTTAAATTACCGTATTAACTAATATTAGCGGTAATTGCCGCTAATTCAAATAAAAACCGCATTCGGTATTTAACAGTAAATTCTTAGTGAATTGAACTTTCTCAACGGATTTGCCGCATTCGATATTTTACTGCATTTTATTTGCCGTTATTTAACTCTTATGCCTTGTACACACGATCAGATTTTCCGTCGGGATAAACTCTGAGGTATTTTTCAGACGGAATTCCGTTCAAGCTGTCTTGCATACACACTGTTACACCAAATTCCGACCGTCGAGAACGCGGTAAAGTACAACACTACAACGAGTCGAGAAAAGGGAAGTTCAATGCTTCCGAGCATGCGTCGACTTGATTCTGAGCATGCGTGATTTTTTTCTCCGTCGGAGTTCACTACAGACGAACGGAATTTCCTCTTTCTAAATTCCGACGGAAAAAAGTCAGATGAGGCACACGCGGTCAGAATGTTCGATGAAATAATTCTGTCTGACTTTTTCCTTTGGAAATTCTGATCATGTGTACAAGGCATTAGTAAATTGACTAGAGGTCGACCAAGATATCGGCTGATATTTTGCCTTCTTAAAGATATCGGCATCGGCCGATTATTATGTAAAAAAGGCCGATTGTCTGGGATCTGAGGCAGGGGTGTGCTGGGTGGAAATCTTCCGCCCGCTCGCTGCCATCACGGCCGCTGTCTGCTGACTTTTTTTTTTATTTTCAGTGTAGGACGTTGGCAGCGGAGGCCACCGATTGGCTGTTACCGGCCCGGGCTGCATTCTGGGGTTTGTAGGCAGAGGCGGGGCACGCAGCACGTCAGGGCCAGGGACAATTGAAGCTTTCTTGTGCTAGGCTAGGAGATGTAACGGAGCCGGGAGCGATCCGCTGGTGGGCATTAATGAAGTGGCAGTGAATTACATTAGGCTTTACTGGTGGGCACTGATGAGGTGATACCCTGGTTGGCACTGATGAGGTGATACCCTGGTTGGCACTGATGAGGTGATACCCTGGTTGGCACTGATGAGGTGATACCCTGGTTGGCACTGATGAGGTGATACCCTGGTTGGCACTGATGAGGTGATACCCTGGTTGGCACTGATGAGGTGATACCCTGGTTGGCACTGATGAGGTGATGCCCTGGTTGGCACTGATGAGGTGATGCCCTGGTTGGCACTGATGAGGTGATACCCTGGTTGGCACTGATGAGGTGATACCCTGGTTGGCACTGATGAGGTGATACCCTGGTTGGCACTGATGAGGTGGCACTGATGTGATGCACTGGTTGGCACTGATGTGATGCACTGGTGTGATACTTTGGTTGGCACTGATGTGATACCCTGGTTGGCAATGATGAGGTGATACCCTGGTTGGCACTGATGAGGTGGCACTGATATGATACACTGGTGTGATACTTTGGCACTGATGTGATACCCTGGTGAGCACTGGTGAGATGCACTGGTGGGCAATGATGGGATGCACTGGTGGGCATTGATGAGGTGGCACTGATGGGCTGCACTGGTGGGCACTGATGAGGTGGCACTGATGGGCTGCACTGATGGACACCAATGAGGTGGCACTGATAGACACAGGCTGCACTGGTGGGCACTAATGAGGTGGCACTGGTGGGAACTGATGCACACTGATAGGCTCCACAAATGGATACTGATTGGCTGCACTAATGAGCTGCACCAGTGGGCACTGATGTGGCACTGACAGGCTGAACTAGTAGGCACTAATGAGGTGACACTGATAGGCTGCACCCCACCTCTCCACCCTGGGTTTTCTGAGATGAAGGAAAAAAAAATCGGCCTAAAATATCGGCCACAAAAATCGGCAACACATATCAGCCATCGGCCGCCCCGATTTCCAAATATCGGCATCGGCTAGAGAAAAACCCATACCGGTCTACCTCTATAATTGACCCCAATGAAAGATTACTGTAAATAAATGGTACCATGATTTTAATGTAAATGATCTTTCAGTATATTTTCATCTGATTGCTGCATACATTCTTGTAAATCTGATCTGTACTTTCCCACAGACGGTTTTTCCAATCTGCCTGTGAAGTTTCCGAGCTGGAGGATCGGTTTAATGTGGATGAATATTCGGATCTGGTCACCCTTACTAAGCCAGTTATTTATATTTCTATTGGAGAGATTGTTAACACCCACACAGTAAGTCCCTGAAGATTTTAGTTGTATGTATACAATGACAATAAAGTATATCTATATCTTATCTGAATAGCTGTCTATTGGGCTGATGAGAATGGCAGGCCACTTTAGAGCTCATTCACACACCAGCGCAGTACCCTGTACAGCGTGAAGAATCATTTGTTTATCCCTTTGGAGTAACTTGACGCTGTGTGCAGGCAGCCTTTCTAGGTGAATGGAGACTAGACAGTTTTATGGACGTACCTGCATGAGTTTGACTGCGTGGGTGAGTCTATACAGCCACTGTGTCTCCATTCAATTGAATCGGCTGACTGAAGCAGCTCCTCGCTACTCCTAAAAGCTTTACGCTATATGAGGCTCTGTGCCCGTGTGAATGAGCCATTATTAAAAAAAAAACTTGAGTATTACTTAGAGGAATATGTCTGCTGCCACCGTTGACCTCTCCTGATAATGCTATCTGCATGGCTGCCATGCTGGGATCATAGGGCCAGATTCACGTACAAGAGCGCCGGTGTAACTTAACCCGTTTACGATACACCGCCACAAGTTTCCAGTTTTAGTGCCCGATCCACAAAGCACTTACCTGGAAACTTGCGGCGGTGTATCATAAAGACGTCCGGCGCAAGGAGGGCCAATTCAAATGGGCGTGTGCCATTTAAATTAGGCGCGCTCCCGCGCCGGACCTACTGCGCATGCTCTGTTTCTTAACTCCCGCCGTGCTTTTCATTTTTTCGAACGGCGACGCGCGTAGCGTACTTCCGTATTCCCAGACGTGTTACGCAAACGACGTTAAATTTTAAATTTCGACGCGGGAACGACGGCCATACTTTAGACAGCAATACGATTGCTGACTAAAGTTAAGGCACCCAAAACGACGACTAACTTTGCGACGGGAAACTAGACTAGTGGCGACGTAGCGAACGCGAAAATCCGTCGTGGATGACCGTAACTCCTAATTTGCATAACCGACGCTGGTTTACGACGCAAACTCCCCCCCAGCAGCGGCCGCGGTACTGCATCCTAAGATCCGACAGTGTAAAACAATTACACCTGTCGGATCGTATGGATATCTATGCGTAACTGATTCTATGAATCAGTCGCATAGATAGAAACAGAGATACGACGGCGTATCGGGAGAAACGCCGTCGTATCTCTTTTGTGAATCTGGCCCATAGTTCTGCAGGTTGGGAGGTTTTTACTTGTTTACTGTATGCTTGTTCGGGTCAGTGGCTCATAAAGTATTGAAGCCAGAAACAGCCAGGCAACTGACATTTTTTAGAAGCAATGTAACTTCTGTTTTTCTCCAAGTACAGGTTACCTGTAATGGTGATGTTTGGGCTTTTTATATTATTATTATTATTATTATCTGTTGAGACATACAGCCATATTAATTTTCGAGTAAAAAACTGAATCTGTTTCCACTGTGTGTCTGTGTAATTTGTCTCACTGGTTCAGTCATGCAGCAGATTTCAATGTAAACTTTCATTGTTTCTGTTCCTCGTTTAAAGTTAAAGCTATTCTTATTCCATAAGACAAAGAATGGCAGGAAGAAACACAAATACTTAGTGGGGGGGGTATCATACAATCGCTCTCTTGTTATCAAGACAGGGATAAAATCTTTTTTATATATGCTAGAAAAAAATATTGTAGTCCCCCAAATTTATACAACCACCCCCCCCTCCCTACACACACACACACACACAATCTACATATATATATATATATATATATATATATATATATATATATATATATATATATATATGGAGTTCAAAGGCTCTCTTCTCCAACTATTCCATGTATAGTACAGGTTAGCCACATTGGGAGATACAGGTGATTCCTAAGCCGTTTTAACCTGGCTATTTGTCCACAATTCACATCTTTAGCCCTCCTAAATCGAAAGCTGGCCATATACTAGTAGAATTCCATTTTAAGAATGTTTGTTCGATTTTATTTTATTTTTTTAGTGGGTTCAGTTCAATTTTCCATTTTCATCTGTAGCAATGAGAAAATTTTTAAAGGAGCGGGATGAAAACTTTTTTGCACAAAGTTAGTTATATCATTAGGTGATGAGCGGTGCCTGGTTACCTCCAGACATGATGCTTGCCATTCAGGCCATAGAGCTCAATCTTTGTTTCATTAGACCAGGGAACATTGTATGTGGTTTTCGTTCGGGAAAATCTGTTCATTTCCACGTTGAATGGTAAAAGCGAATAAAGTTTTGATTTACTTTCGAATGACATTCGTCAAGTCATTGAACATATTTTGATTTCTTTTTATAGACGTTTGTATGAACTTTCATTGGAAAAATCTACTTGTGTATGGCCAGCTTAATGCCTATGCAGGCTCCCTGACACCATCAACTACTACTAGACCTACTATGACCTGGATTAGGGCACGTTCACACCAGAAAGTGGTGTGGGAGAGGCACATTTCCTACATCATACATAAACGAACTGCGCTGGCGTTCATGTTAATGGCACCCCAAACACATCTCGCAAACATAGTGGTCCCTCACGCTCCAGTTTGGGCTTTCAAAACTGGAATGAGAGGGACCACAGAGTCCAGTGTGTATCGGCCCTTATTTAGAGTCTACAGTGCATCCGGAAAGTATTCACATTGCTTCACCTTGTTATGTTAAAGCTTTATTCCAAAATGGATCAAATTCATTATTTTCCTCAAAATTGTACAAACAATACCCCATAATGACAACGTGAAAGACGTCGGAAATCTTTGCAAATTTATTAAACATAAAAAACAAACAAAATCCCATGTACATAAGTATTCACAGCCTTTGCTCAATACTTGGTTGAAGCACATTTGGCACCAATTACAGCCTCAAGTCTTTTTGAGTATGATGCTACAAGCTTGGCACACCTATTTTTGGGCAGTTTCTCCAATTCTTCTTTGCAGGACCTCCATCAGGTTGGATGGGGAGTGTCGGTGCACAGCCATTTTCAGATCTCTCCAGAGTTGTTCAATCGGGTTCAAGTCTGGGCTCTGGCTGGGCCACTCAAGGACATTCACAAAGTTGTCCTGTAGCCACTCCAATGTTATCTTGGCTGTGTGCTTAGGGTCCTTGTCCTGTTGGAAAATGAATCTTTGCCCCAGTCTGAGATTTAGAGCGCTCTGGAGCAGGTTTTCATTAAGGATGGCTCTGTACATTGCAGCATTTATCTTTCCCTCGATCCTGACTGGTTTTCCAGTTCCTGCCACTGAAAAACATCCCCACCGCATGATTCTGCAACTACCATGCTTCACTGTAGGGATGGTATTGGCCAGGTGATGAGCGGTACCTGGTTTCCTGCAGACATGATGCTTGCCATTCAGGCAAAAGAGTTCAATCGTTTTTTCAGACCATGAGAAACAACATTTTCTGGTCTGATGAGAGTCCTTCAGGTGCCTTTTGGCCATCTCCAGATGGGCTGTCATGTGCCTTTTACTAAGGAGTGGCTTCCCTCTGGCCACTCTACCATACAGGCCTGATTAGTGGAGAGCTGAGGAGATGGTTGTTCTTCTGGAGGGTGCTGGAGCTCTGTCAGACTGACCATCGGGTTATTGGTCACCTGCCTGACTAAGGCCCTTTTCCCCCCAAATCTCTCAGTTTGCCTGGGCTGCCCACTCTAGGAAAAGTCCTGGTGGTTCCAAACTTCTTCCATTCACGGATGATGGAGGCCACTGTACTCATTGGAACCTTTCATGCTGCAGACATTTTTCTGTACCCTTCCCCAGCTGTGTCTCAATACAATTCTGTCTCGGAGGTCTACAGACAATTCCTTGGACTTCATGTGCTCTGACATGCGCTGTTAACTTTAGGACCTTACATAGTGAGGTGCGTGCCTTGCCAAATCATGTCTAATCAACTGAATTTACCACAGGTGGACTCCAATTTGTAGAAACATCTCAGGCTGGGTTCACACTACTACACTACTTTCATCCTACTTTGCTCTGCTACATTGGTCCTACATTTATCCTACATTGGTCCTACATCCATCCTACTTTCATGAACAGGATACTACTTTGGTCCGACTTCAATGATATTCAATGGGCCTGAAGTAGGATCAATGTAGGACCAAAAGTAGTACAGGGAGCATTTTCAAAGTCGGACCGACTTGTGTAGGACGCTACAAGACGCTCTCATAGGGAAACATTGAACACAGAGCAAAGTAGGATGAAAGTAGTGTAGTAGTGTGAACCCAGCCTCAGGCTGGGTTCACACTACTACACTACTTTCATCCTACTTTGCTCTGCTACATTGGTCCTACATTTATCCTACATTGGTCCTACATCCATCCTACTTTCATGAACAGGATACTACTTTGGTCCGACTTCAATGATATTCAATGGGCTGAAGTAGGATCAATGTAGGACCAAAAGTAGTACAGGGAGCATTTTCAAAGTCGGACCGACTTGTGTAGGACCAGTTAAGACAGCTCTCATAGGGAAACATTGATTTTCACACGTCATGCTACATGAGGCTCCCAATGTAGGACCGTTTGTCAGACAAGTGTGAACCCAGCCTCAAGGATGATCAGTGAAAACAGGATGCATCTGAGCTCAACTTTCAGTGTCCTGTTTTTTTTTTATAAATTTGCAAAGATTTCAAACTTCTTTCACGTTGTTATTATGGGGTATTGTTTGTAGAATTTTGAGAAAAATAATGAATTTAATCCATTTTGGAATAAGGCTTTAACATAATAAAATGTGGGAAAAGTAAATCGCTGTGAATACTTTCCGGATGCACTGTACAAAGACATATATAATCATGGCTAGACCAATCTCAGAAACTAGTCAGACAACAATCCTTAGGCCCCATTCACCCAAGGCAATTACTTGCACACCTTGTGCAGGGCTGTGTTTTGCTGGCAAAGAAATGCAAAAGTGTTTCGTGCATCCTCATGATGGCTGTCCCATAGATGTCTATTGGAACACGTGGCTGCATGGACATAGCCGCTGTGTCCCAATATGACAGCTGTGTGGGTGCATGGCCCTGAACAAGTCTTAAGTGCTCTCGGGGCTGTACACCTGCACAGATGTTACATTCAGGTACAGCTGGCATGGGGATGCAACGAACACCAGTGCATTCCCTTGCCGGGGCACGCAAGTAATCGCCCCTTGTAAATGGAGCCTTAACACATCAGCTGGGACCTAACTATGTGATCCTTTCAAATGCCAGTTGTAACACATTTTCCCAGGCTATTCCCTGGTGTATTTTTCCCACTGTTTTTATATGGAATGCTTTTTTTCCCCATACTAATTGTTAACTTTTTATTTTTATACAGCTCCTCCTAGACCATCAGGATGCAATAGCACCAGAGCACAATGACCCTATTCATGAGCTACTGGATGATCTTGGAGAGGTTCCGACAATCGAATCTCTTATAGGTGAGATCTTTGTTTTTTATCTATGGCCAAATTCATGCTAAAGAATTTGTGTAAAAATGTTAGAGCAAACATAGAAGTCCAGTCAGTAGTTTAGAGTGCACGTTCGATATAAAGTTATAGGATATTTGAACCTTTTCAAATGGAGAAAAGGTGATTATATTGACTATGGTTATTAATATTATTTTGCCTTTCTCCCCCAGGAGAAGGACCAGGAGCTGGAGCAGATTCCAACAAGGAGTCACTAGCAAAGACTGAGGTTTCTCTAACGCTAACCAACAAATTTGATGTTATTGGAGATGAGGATGCAGAGAAGAACGCAAGGACCATTCTATTAAAGTAAGAAATTCTTCTGTTTACCATGTAATACATGTTTAGCGAGTCTTTCTGTAGACTGATTTAAATTTTTTTTGCATATTTCTCACACTTAAATGATTCAGATCATCAAACACATTTTAATATTACACAAAGATAACCCGAGTAAATCCAAGATGCAGTTTTTAAATTATTTCATTTATTAAGGAAAGAAACGCTGGTCAAACCTGCCTGGCCCTATGTGAAAAAGTACCGTATTTATCGGGGTATTGCGCGCTCCGGCGTATAGCGCGCACCCCTAAAGTGGACACGCATTCCTGTAAAAAAAACATTTTAGTACTTACAGTTTTGGTGTCTTGCGCCGCGTCCATCGGCGGCCTCGTCGGGTCCGGCGTCCGTCTGCGGCTTCGGTGGTGTCCTCCTCGTCGGGTCCGGCGTCCTTCTGCGGTGTCCTCCCCGCTCGATCCCCCGCTTCCCACGCCAGGACGTGACCACGAGAGGAGCCGAGCCTGCCCGACTATATCCGCGTGTACTGCGCTCGGTATATGCCGGCGCAGTGGTTCAAACTCGGCGCGGGAAGCGGGTATCGGCGTATATCGCGCACCCACGATTTTGCCCTGATTTTCAGGTTGTAAAAAAATTATCGTGTGTGGGCCAAAATTACGTTAAAAACCTGCGCATGCTCAGAAGCAAGTTATGGGACGGGAGCGCTCGTTCTGGTAAAACTACCGTTCATAATGGAGTAAGCACATTCATCACGCTGTAACAGACAGAAAAACGCGAATCGTCTTTTACTAACACAAAATCGGCTAAAGCAGCCCCAAGGGTGGCGTCATCCGCATGGAACTTCCCCTTTATAGTGCCGTGGCAGGTAGCCAGGCAGGTTTGGACAGCTTTTTTTGCCTTAATAAATTAAACCATCTTTTAAAAACTGCAAGGTGCCAGGATACGGGGGACTTGATACACATGCTATGGAGGTGCCCGAAATTATTTAGGTATTGGCTAGGGATTATTAATGTTATAAATATGACATATAAAATAAAGTTGGAGATGGACCCTAGAATATGTATATTGGGTTTATGGGAAGAAGCTGGGCAGCCAGTATAATAAAAGCAATGTTAAGGTGCCTCTTTCAGGCAAGAAAATTAATTGCTCAAAGATGGCAAGCAGAGAATCCCCCGTCAGTAAGAGAGTGGACCAACGCAGTTACAGAAACAATATGGAAGGAAAAGGTAGTATATACTAAGAGAAGAAATATCAGGGAATTTGATAAATGATGTAAACCTTGGTTGAAAAACATGGGAAATCCCATGTAAAATGAAATTTTATTAACCCGGATGGGGGAGGGAGGAGGGAGGAGGGTGGAAAGAAATAGAAATATTAGGGGAAAGTGAAAAAGTTATGGTATATGTGAAATAAGAAATTTTTAAATGGACCAATATGAATGTAACCTGTTTTTTATACGATGAAGAAAACTAATAAAGAGAATTAAATAAAAAAAATAAAACTGCATTTTGTATTTATTTGGGTTATCTTTGTATAATGATAATAGTTGTTTGATCTGAGTCATTTGGCACACAACTGCATGATCTGCCATCAAGCGATCGTTAAAAATATTAATATATTAACAAAATATTAATTACAATCTCTTTTTCTTTTAAGTACAAAACGCTTGATTGTTGATGTCATTCGGTTCCAACCTGGGGAAACTTTGACAGAAATCCTGGAAACTCCAGCAGCTAAAGAACAGGTAATTGGTCTGCCCAACACATTGGCAATCTGTAGGAAACAATAGAGCGGTGCTGATTTAAGTCTAACACTGCACGTTATCCAAGGAACAAAGCAGATAACACTAATGAAATGAAGTACGTAGGTGTAAGATACATTTTATTGTATAAAGCCCAGTACACACGATCGGATCTTTGTCTGACCAAAATCACATCGGAATTCCAAGATTCCAACATGTTCTCTATCTAAACTCCGATGGAATTAATCTGAATTTCCGATGAGGCATACACAGTCGGAATTTCCAATGGAAAAAGTGTACAGGGCTTTAGTCAATAGTTTAATACATAATAGTAATCCTGATTCAATAGGGTAAATGATTCATAACAATTCATGTATATACATTCAATGGTAAAAGGAATCACATAATTGCAAACAATAATCACATAGTACAAATTTTAAACAATTCTAGTGCACATGATGGATTAACACGGCATATAACATCTCTACGCGTTTCATAGATTGATCAACTCTTCCGAAGCATACACGTGGATGGAATCTGAAATGTAATGTGATAAAAAATAATAAGAATTTCTTTAAGGTCTGACCCTCCCAAGGAAAATAAAAGGGTTACTTATACAATAAAATATATATTTTTTATACCTACGTATTTCATTCAAAGTCCCATTTCCGGGTCCTTAACATTATGAATTTTAATTTTTATCACCTTATATTAAAATCAGTTTGACCTATAGATTTTGACCCCCTTCATATAAAGCTCACATGGCATGTTTTAAATTTTCCAGGAAATGGATCATCAGAGAGCCATGCAGAGGCGAGCCATTCGAGATGCAAAGACTCCAGATAAAATGAAAAAGGCCACATCTCTAAGGCAAGACAACAATCTAACCCTTCAGGAGAAAAAGGAAAAAATAAAATCTGGACTCAAGAAGCTCACAGAGCTCGGAATGGTGAATCCAGAAAGCCGGTACCAGGATCTCATTAATGACATTGCCAAGGTAAACTAGGGCTATGTATAACTAAAAGGCAAATCCCCTTTTTTTAGTGTTTGCATGGTCCCTTTAAAGATGCTGAATCTTACATTTCTTTTTCTAAATTCATATTGGAGACAGACATTTATACACTTATCCACCTCCTATCTAGAGGGCCACACAATAGCAGCATTTTTTCATGCATTGAATCAAGTTGGCTCATTGGCTATAACAGACCGCAACACCTAAAAAATTTGATCCAGACATTTTTTTTTATTGCAGTGTCTACTAAGGAGATACTGGGGTAATGAGCACAATCATTGGTGTCCGTAGCAGTAATAGTAACTTACCGTGTTGCTGTCCGTGGACACAATAATGACCCCCTGCATTGATGTCTGTAACAATAATTACATCTACATAGGTGATCAGTGTTGTGCCATTTAAACCTCTTCATTGATGGTCATTGGTAGTGTTACTTGTTTGATCCGTTTTCGTTATTAGTTAAGGTAAGAGGGCACTTCACTAACCATCAATGTGTAGAGGCACTTCAGAGTGACCATCAGTTTTGGTGGTCAGTAGTTAAAGGATCACTAAAGGAAAATATTTTTTTAGCTAAATAGCTTCCTTTACCTTACTGCAGTCCTAGTTTCATGTCCTCATTGTTCGTTTTTTGCTTTGAAGTTGCTGTAATTCTGCTGTGATCTCCACACTTCCTGCTTGTCTGGCCCCTTTTGAAAAATCTCATGGCAGCTTTTCACTGTGGTCCAAGCTGTGTGTCTAAAACTCCTCTGAACCAATCAGATTTATTTTAAAAACAAAACACTGCCCTGGATTTGTTTGTTTTTGTTCTGTGTCTCTCTCTCCTTCACAGAAACATGAAACCAGTTTAAAAACTAAAGTGAAACTAGAGGCACATTATATGATTGACTTTTATCTATTTTTAATCATTTTTAAAAGGAATCAGTTAACTTGTATGTCTCTATACCCTGTAAACAGTCATTTCAGCAAAAAAAAAAAAATTCCTTTTAAGTGACCTCACATTATTTAGGCAGGTTGAGTCGTCACAGAATGGCAAATACAGTCAAAGGTTCCAACTGAGTTTCAAAGCCACCTTCTGCCCACTTGTATACACAGCCTGCCCCACTATGGATTCAGCATGCAATTCACGGACATTGCATGCTAGGGGTGGGAACATAAATTGGCAGAGGGTGGAACCAGCAGGTACAGTTGCCGCTGGGTATGTGAGCGGGCAGGTGGCATGGCTAGTGGACAACTCTGCTGCTGCTTAAACCTTTCAACTTGTGACTGACCCAGCCCAACACATGGCTGGCTGCTAGGGTTGCAACCTCATCCCTTTTAAACCCGAGCAGGGGATGAAGTGGCAATCCTACTGGCTGCACATAGATTGCCAACGAGCCATGTCTTGGGCACCAGAGCTATTTACAGTGTAAGAAACATTATACGGTATGACTGTATAAGGCACCTGGGACAGAAGATAAATCAGAAATGTAATATTTAAAGTGGTAGTAAACCTCACTTTTTTTTTAATCCCTGCAAGACAATGACATAATGTTTTAGTATGCATCACATACTAGCACATTATGAAATAACTTTGAATGAAGCCTTCCAGCAGCCGCTGTCAGTGCTGATAGGGCTTCCATCTTCACCCTGTCTTCCTTCTAGGTTCACGTGCTCCAGCCATCTGATCGCACGCACGTGAGAGTAACGGCCTGCGGCACGGAGCTGTGAAGGGACAGCATTGCTATGTTGTCCCTTCAGAGCGCGTTCGCTGGTGAGATCACCGGCTGCATGCAATGTCGATATCTGCTAATCCCTGCAAGTTTAGGAGATATTTACTGTACCTACAGGTAAAACTTATTCTGGGTTTACCCGTAGGTTTTCTTACGACTTTAAAACAAAAAAATAAATAAAAAAAACTTTGCTGAACAAGTACGCAATAAATAAGTCTGTCCTGAATTGTAATTAAAATCTTTTTGTGTTTTTTACTTCAGGACATTCGTAATCAAAGGCGATATCGACAAAGGAGAAAGGCTGAACTTGTGAAGCTGCAGCAGACCCATTCTGCTCTCAACTCCAAAGCTGTGTTTTATGAAGAGCAAGTAGACTATTACAAGAGTTACATCAAGACTTGCCTGGACAACCTGGCAAGCAAGGGCAAGTAAGTACAAAATATATTTCTTATGTGATTTGGATGGGCTTTGTTTGACTTGTGTATTCAACACAAAGGGACTAAAAGAGGTAAACCCTCTAATACCTTTCTTTAAAAAAAAAAAACTGCCGGAAAATGCATAATGATCTAGTATGCATAGCATACATTATGAATTACTTACCTGAGATCGAAGCAACTCGTTCCTCTCATCCGCCCGCCGCCATGATACCCGAGTGACTTCCCGGTATTGGCTCTGGCGCTGTGATTGGCCGGAGCCACGATGACGGCACGATCGCCTTCACTAACAGCACGCTCTGTGCGCCTTTGTCTGACGTGCATGCGCCGTAGACATCTGTGCAGTCTTTTCAGCAAATATCTCCTAAACCGTGAAGGTTTAGGAGATATTTGTTGCGCCTACAGGTAAGCCTTAATCTAGGCTTACCTGTAGGTTAAAGTGGTCTGTAAGGGTTTACAACCACTTTAAAGTGTTGAGAGTATTTTTATGGTAGAGAGAAGGAATGTAGGGACACCTGGCGGCCATGGACGACTTTTGCTTGTACACCCAGGTATGTTGATTGCTTCTCCATCTAGGAATGAAGATCTATAATGGCAGACCGGGTTTGATGGGGTAACTTTGGGGGGGGGGCAGGGTAGGGTGTCGGAAGCCGTTAAGATTACCCCCAAGCGTCGTGGGTCAGGAGAAAGGTTTCTTTTATCTTAAAGTAGATAAGGAGGTATAACAAAGGAAGACTTAAATCAGCTATATATAAGTACTATAGGTTAACCGTTGATGCAATATTCATATATTGGGTATATTTTGAGGCTTTATGACCTTATTTTGATTCGATAATGAATTTTCAGGGTGGCGTACTAATTCGTAATCCGTATTAAAGGGGTTGTAAAGGTTCATTGTTTATTTTCTAAATAGGTTCCTTTAAAGCGGAGGTTCACCCTAAATCATATCTAATGTTTAATCGCACTATCTTGGTGTGCATAGCAACAAATCGCTATCTATTCTTTCCAATATCAATCAAATACCTTGTATATACAGTGTCTAGCAGTCACTTCCTGGTTCTCCTCCCGGGGGAGGGGGCGTGTCGCTTCGTCTCTCTGCGCCGCAGTGCTTCTTGGGATGATTTAGCAATATCTCTTGGGAGCTCAGCGTCATGCTTCCCAGGAGACGATTAAGACTGCATATAGAGCAAATCTCGCGTGATTTTGATCAACGCGTGACCCATGCAGGCGGTCACGTGACGAAGGCGGCTCCAAATCCCGGAAGGATTTGCTTGTGGGCTTCAGAGTGCCCACAAGCAAGATGGAAGCATTCATCTAATATTTTTATAAATCAACTTTTGCGGCAGAATGACAATGCGGGGGGCTATGAAATTAGGACACGTGAGTACCCGATTAACTATGTTAATAGCACCAGAAGCATCTAAAAAAAAAACGAATTCCCGCGGAACCCTCGCTTTAAGCTAGTGCATTGTTGGTTCAGTTACCTTTTCCTTCGATTTCCCTTCTAAATGTTTTTTTTCTTTGAGAAATTCAGACAAAGAAAAAAAAACATTTAGAAGGGAAATTGAAGGAAAAGGTAAGTGAACCAACAATGCACTAGCAGCAGTAAGGTAAAGGAAGCTATTTAGCTAAAAAAAATGTTTCCTTTAGTGACCCTTTAAAGGGGTTATAAAGGTTTGTTTTTTTATTTTCCAAATTGGTTCCTTTAAGCTAGTGACTAGCTTAAAGGAACCAATTTGGAAAATAAAAAAACAAACCTTTATAACCCCTTTAAAGGGTCACTAAAGGAAACATTTTTTTTAGCTAAATAGCTTCCTTTACCTTACTGCAGTACTGGTTTCATGTCCTCATTGTTCGTTTTTGCTTTGAAGTAGCTGTAATTCTGCTGTGATCTCCACACTTCCTGGTTGCCTGTTTCCTTATAACCATTATACTGGGAGATTTTCAGGGTGGTCTAAGCTGTCATTACTGTGTGTCTAAAACTCCTCAGAACCAATCAGATTCATTTTAAAAACAAAACACTGCCCTGGATTTGTTTGGTTTTGTTCTGTGAGTCTTCCCGACTCACCTCTCACCCGGAACTTCATGTATGTACCTTTAAAACCGAAAGTGAAACTAGAGGCACATTATATGATAGATTAAATTCAATTTTTAATCATTTTTAAAAGCAATCAGTTAACTTTTATGTCTCTATACCCAATAAACAGTCATTTCAGCAAAAAAATAAATTTCCTTTAGTGACCCTTTAACCCTTATTTTTAGTTATGATTTAATGTGAGTCGCTGCTGGTTTATCTAATTTATTTGCTCAGTGCTGTTGGTCTTGACTTATTTTCTATTCTAATATAGGTTTATTTCCTTTCTTGTTATTGCATATATGTTTTGTTATAATTGGGAAAAAAAAAACATTTTGAATAAAGAATTGTACTATAAAAAAAATAAAAGCGTTGTTTAGTTTCTCATGGCAAGCAATTCGATTTTTTTTATTGGTAAGTTTCAGAACTGGTTGCTGCTGAATGTTACAGATTTATTTACCGTATTTATTTATTTTTGCTTTTTTAATATTGGATACAAAATACAGCAATTCAATACTTTTCCACTTTCCATAAAAAAAAAAAAAAATTACTGGAGATTGGAAACATTTCGTTTTATTTTTTATTTCCTAAATTCAGAGTGTCCAAGAAACCAGGTGGGATGAAAAAGAGCAAGAAGATATCTCTGAAATACACGGCAGCCCGGCTCCATGAGAAAGGTGTGCTGCTGGAGATTGAGGATCTACAAGCAAACCAGTAAGTGAATGCGAGCCTGCAGATGAGTGACTGTATACATAAAACTTTGCCCTTTTCAAAGATATTATACTGCAAATGCCAGATATGCACACTTAACCTAACTTCATGCTGCTAACCTCCTTGGTGGTTTCAGAAGTCCACTTAGTCTTTTATGGGCCTGAAAACTTGAATAAGGTAAATTGCAGAGCGCAGTCCTTCCTTTGGATAAATGTAGAAGGACAACGATTTTGAAGTGGAATATCTGTGTATTGAGAGCCATGGAGGCAAGTTCCATTAAAAAGAAAAAATACTCTCCGACCCAGTTGGGGTTCTAATGAAGTAATTTAAACGGGAAAAGAAAAGGACAAGTCTGTCTTGTGCATTTTTTTCATTGATCACTATAATGTACCTAATATGCAGTTAATGCAAATACACTTTATTTTAGAGTTGCCTCCTCCAAGAAAAAGCAGTAGTAGTTGTAAAACCTGTAACTGCCCTTACTAGATTAGCCTCTGTACATGGCAGTCGTTTTCTTCTTTTCCCCACAAAGTTTTTTTGTATTGAAATAAAACCGGTACATGAAAGAAGGAAAAATTACCCAGAGGGCCTAAGCCAACAATATACAGTAAAGGTAGTGCATGGATGGAATGTAAATCCCAAAATGATTGTACATAGTTAATTTGGTGTTGATAGAAACGGCATATAAACAGGAAAGTGTTCTAAGCGTAACCAGATACAGTAATACCTCGGATTGTGAGTAACGCGATTAACGAGCGCTTCACAATATGAGCTATTATTTTGTTTTAAATCCTGACTTGGTTTACGAGCGTTGTCTCGCAAAATGAGCAGGATTCAAGTCTCTGCGGTGTGCAGTACTGCATTTGGCCAGAGGTGCGGGGGCGCCGGTTACATTCGGAGTTGCTTGGAAGCACTCTGAGTCACTTGGTAAACACTCCTATCCCAAGTGTTTCCAAGCCTCTCTGAGTGTTTCCGATTGCATCCGAGCGGTTTCTGGCGTCCCCCCACATCTGACCACATTCGGTTTTGCATACCATAGAAGTCACTGTGGAATGAATTATATGAGTTTCCATTGACTTCTATGGGGAAACTCCCTTTTTTAATATAGGAGTGCTTTGGATTACAAGCATTCTTCTGGAACTAATTATGCTCGTAATTCAAGGTACCACTGTATATAACAAATGAAAACCATAAAAAAAATGTAAAACCAACCCCAGAAATCGAGGGGTTGACCAGATAAAGAGTGTCATGCAATGAGCCGGAGTCCCAATGCAGTGGGGGCCTAAGCGTCTGGAAAATAAAGGGTACTCCAGGGTAGTACCATTGAAAAGGGAGAGGCAAACAGCTTGACCATCAAACTCCACAAGGTGGGTTTGACTAGTCAATTGTGCGACAGTCGTTTTCTAAACCTGGGTACACACTATTCATTTTTTTCCATTCAACTCAGTGGGTTGAACGAAAGAAAACTCTCAGCTCTAGTCGGAGCCGCTATAAAAACTATGGGTAGTTAGTATAGCGATCTCCCGACATTCGGCCTGTGCGTACCAGGCTTTAGTCCCTTGTTCATCTATCGTCCCCCTGCACCCGTGCTGACATTCCGTTCAGGGGTCAAGTCCTGGGGATAAAAGTGTGGGAACTCCCACCCAAGATCCACTCCCCCACCAAAAAAATAAATAAATGATAAGCTCATATGCATAATTACTAAACCGCATGTTTAGCAAGTTCTTTCTAAATCCCGCGATAACTCGCGGCAGACCTCCGCAATGTCTCCTGGGAAAAAATGACAAAAGCTCCCAGGAGGCATTGCGGCATCGAGGAAGTGACGGAATACCCGCACACTACCCGATGAATCTATATACAGGAAGCGGCCAGTAACATAAAGGATTACTAAGGTTCGCCTGCCCCTGACAGTGACTCGAGCTGGGCATCGTCGCTCAGTGAAGGATTGGCTCGGGCGGCTCGGCTGCTCTAGTCCTGCAAAGGGAACTGAGTTCCTGCTGTAAAAAAAGTGCAGAAACTCCGTTCCCGCAGGACTTGATCCCTGATTGCATTTGCCACTGACCAAAGGGAAAGAAAGGTACATAGGAGGATCAAGCTTAGATAGATATACCTAAGATCAGGGATCCTCAAACTACGGCCCTCCAGTTGTTCAGTAACTACAATTCCCATCATCCCTAGTCATGTCTGTGAATGTCAGAGTTTTACAATGCCTCATGGGACTTGTAGTTCCGCAACAGCTGGAGGGCCGTAGTTTGAAGATCCCTGCATGATTAGACTGTTAGCAGTTTGATTTTGTACTTTTGGGAAGATGACTGAGTAGTTTAATTTTCTTAATCTTCATCCCTAGAAATGTACCAGTTTTGCTTATCCACAGAGTGAAATGCAGATAATTAATGTAGGATAGATCCAGTATCTATATGTGTGTATATATGTATGTGTGTGTATGTATATATATATATATATATATATATATATATATATATATATATATATATATATATATATATATATATATATATATATATATATATATATATATATATATATATATATATAATCATATTGAAATTTGTGGGGGGTTTGTGGGGTGCCACAGCTCTCTTCCAAGCCCTAGAGACCTCCAGAATGTTTGCACATGCACCGATTTAGAATGCTTTAGAGAGGTTTGATATTATGGGAGTATTATAACACACTAACATGACACTTCATTGTCATTCTGGTAACTACGATGCTGCATCTCTCCTTTTTATGTACCCAGCCCTTTCTACTAGCGGTGTCTTGGGTTTTTCCCGGCTGCATTTCAGCCATCTGTGCTATGAGAGGATTACCCTGTGTAACTCCCTTCCCTTGAGCAACTCCCTTCACCTTTAACCCACAGTTGCTTCCCTCTGGGTGCTGAGGATTGCATCACTGTTTAAGTCTCTTGCTCACCTTCCTTCATGTGTTTCACCATATCAAGATTATGATAAAATGTTTCCTTTTAATAAGCAACTAGTTTCCTGTTTAGACACTGAGGAGTTGATTTGCTAAAACTGGAGAATGCAAAATCTGGTTCAGCTGTGCATGGTAGCCAATCCGCTTCTAACTCAACGTATTCAATTAAGCTTTTCCAAAAAAAAAACTGGAAGCTGATTGGTTTCTATGCAGAGCTGCACCAGATTTTTTACTCTCCAGTTTTAGTAAGGGTTCTTTCATATGGGCTTTCCGCCCAGCGGACTCCACTTGCTCAGGGAGGGGGGGATGTTGAACCGCTGATCCCCGCTGAGCAGGCGGATGTCGGGTCTGTCTCTGCTCACTGAGTGAGTTTTCATCCAATCCACCAGATGGATGGAAAAAATAGGGTCACTATCCCTCTGGATTTCATGGAGAGGATCGGATAGCAATGGGTGTCACTGCTGACATCCGCCACTCCATAGGGAGGAATAGAGCATCCGATCGGATCCGCCTGAAAAACTTACTGGTGGACCTGATCAGAAAGGCCGTGTGAAGGGGGCCTTAAAGCGGCAAAATGCAGCTGCTGACTTTTAATATATGTACACTTGCCTGTCCAGGGCGTCCGCGATATCGGCACCTGAAACCGACCTGCCCCTTGGCTCTCAGTTGGAGGCGCCGCCATCTTCGGTAAGGGAATCAGAAAGCGGGGGGAACAGAGGAGGGGCAGGACATGGCGTAGATAGCCGCAGCTACTGTGACTATCTATGCCCGGAAATGGGAGAGAATACCTGGCTTAGACAGGTATCTGCTCCCCCCTGAAAGGTGCCAAATGTGACACCGGAAGAGGAGGAGGATTCCAAAAAGCAGAAGTTCAATTTTTTGGTGGAACTCCGCTCTAATCAACTTCTGAGGCTGTGTTCACACTTGTGCAATGGCAGACATCGCATGTGACTCAGTGTATTGCTGTGCAGATCACATGCAATGTGAATTCAGCCATAGAGTTTGTATGGCTGAATTTGCATCGCATTCGCACCAAAATGGTGCAGGACCCTTTTTTTTTTTGTCCGCGCTGTGTTCACACCTATGTGATACGATTCCTGCACCATTTTACAGTTTACACTACGATCTGCAAACCGATCTGGGGGTGTCATTAACTTTGGATTGACATCTGCAGAGGTTCACAGAGGGTAGGAATCGTTCCCGTATCGCACAAGTGTGAACCGAACCTTAAAGTCTATAAATGTGTGTGTGTGTTTTTTTTATATATATATATATATATATATATATATATATATATATATATATATATATATATATAAACCTCCCTCTATCTATCTATCTATCTATCTATATATATATATATATATATATATATATATATATATATATATATATATATAAACCTCCCTCTATCTATCTATCTATCTATATATATATATATATATATATATATATATATATACATACGTGTGTGTGTGTGTGTGTGTATATATATATATATATATATATATATATATATATCTCTTATATATATATTACATACACACCATGTACAATGAGCCACTTCTTTAGTTTGCAGTACTGAAATTTGTAAGCGCTTTACCTGTCACACAAGATTTAAGAATTTTGTTCTCATGAGATGACATACAAGACGGGGACGGGGAAATTCCGGTATTGTGTGTTAGGTGCAGAATTTCATTGCTGTTTTCAGTGCTGAAGGTGACTTTCTTTTTTAATCACATGCTGTATTTATGTGCTGCTAAGGTGTCTGCCTGACACACCCTCACACTTGTCATCTGTTGTCTATACAGGTTTAAAAATGTGATCTTTGAAATATCTCCTATGGAAGAAGTTGGTGATTTTGAAGTGAAAGCAAAGTTCATGGGTGTTCAAATGGAAACATACATGCTGCATTATCAGGTATCTCATTTGCCTTTTTGTAAATTCATTATACTTATGGTCTGCCAACAAATGAAAGACTGCCTCTTTAAATATAGCAGAGAGCTGTCTGGGTTATTAGTGCTCTAAAGTTGTAATTCACATTTACTTACTGAAAAATAAAGAACATTTTTTTTATTTTATTTATTTAAGTAGTAATACACTCAGTGGCCACTTTATTAGCTACACCTTGCTTGGACTCATTTTTGCCTTCAGAACTGCCTTAATTCTTCATGGCATAGATTCAACAAGGTGTTGGAAACATTCCTCAGAGATTTTGGTCCATAATGACATGATGGCATCACACAGTTGCTGCAGATTTGTCGGCTGCACATCCATGATGCAAATTTTCCGTTTCACCACATCCCAAAGGTGCTCTAATGGATGAGATCTGGTGACTGTGGAGGCCATTGGAGTACAGTGACCTCATTGTCAAGAAACCAGTGGTGAGATGATTTGAGCTTTGTGACATGGTGCATTATCCTGCTGGATGGAGCCATCAGAAGATGGGTACACTGTAGTCATAAAGGGATAGACATGATCAGCAACAATACTCAGGTAGACCTTGGTGTTTAAACGATGCTCAATTGGTACTAAGGGGCCCAAAATGTGCCAAGAAAATATCCCCCACACCATTACACCACCACCAGCCTGAACCGTTGATACAAGGCAGGATGGATTTATGCTTTCATGTTGCTCAAGCCAAATTTTGACCCTAATGCCGCGTACACCCGATCGTTTTTCGACATGAAAAAAACTTTGTTTTTCAAAAACGTCATTTAAAATGATGGTGTGTGGGCTTCACATCATTTTTCAGGTTCTGAAAAATGACAAAAAAAAATCTGAACATGCTGCATTTTTTAACGTCGTTTTAAACAATGTCGTTTTTCGGGTTGTAAAAAATGATCGTGTGTGGGCTAAAACGACAAAAAAAAACTGCGCATGCTCAGAAGCAAGTTATGAGACGGGAGCGCTTGTTCTGGTAAAACTACCGTTCATAATGGAGTAAGCACATTCATCACGCTGTAACAGACAAAAAATCGCGAATCGTCTTTTACTAACACGGAATCGGCTAAAGCAGCCCAAAGGCGAATGGAACTTCCCCTTTATAGTGCCGTCGTACGTGTTGTACGTCACCGCGCTTTGCTAGATAATTTTTTAAAAACGATGGTGTGCGGGCAACGTCGTTTTAATGATGAAGTTGGGAAAACTTCGTTTTTTAGACATGCTGAAAAATGATCATGTGTACGCGGCATAACATCCAAATATCATAGCTTAAAGGGTCACTAAAGGAATTTTTTTTTTTAGCTAAATAGCTTCCTTTACCTTACTGCAGTCCTGGTTTCATGTCCTCATTGTTCGTTTTTGCTTTTAATGTTGCTGTAAATCCTCTCTGTTCTGGACACTTCCTGGTTGCCTGTTTCCTGATAACCACAGTGCTGGGAGATTTCTCACGGTGGTCACTAATGTGATTATTGTGTGTAAAACGAAACTGGATTGGTGCTGAGGAGTTTTAGACAAAGTATCACTGCTCTCTATTGGCTGACTGCCCTCTAGTGGCTCTCTGTACATCAGAGAACCAGCAAACAACAGCAAAAACGAAACTACACTGCAGGCACATTATATGATTGTTTTTTATCTATTTTTTAATCATTTTTAAAAGGAATCAGTTAACTATTATGTCTCTATGCCCTGTAAACAATCATTTCAGCTAAAAAAAAAAATTCCTTTAGTGACCCTTTAAATTAAAACTCATCAGACCAGGCAACGTTTTTCCAATCTTCTATTGTCCAATTTTGGTGAGCATGTGCTAATTGTAGCCTAAGTTTCCTGTTTTTAGCTGATAGGAGTGGCCACCCGGTGTGGTTCTCTGTTGCTGTAGCCCATCTGCTTTAGGGCCCTTTCAAATGTACGGACCGTATTTCTGCATTTTCATCTGTCCGTTTGCGGATGAAAACGGGACATACATGGGTCCCTATGTGATTACGGGTGTCAGCGGATGAACATGCTGCTTGCTACCATCTGAGGCCTCTTGGTAGAGGAAGAGTTATCACAGGGCTGGCCTACTATTTTTTTGGTTTCCCAGTGTTTAATCCTCCTGTAGGCGACAGTATAACCTGGCAGCATATGAATTTCTGTGTCCCTCAATTAAACGTTTGTAAAAAAAAAAAAATTGATTAACACAATCTGTATTCTTTACTGTTTATGGAGATTTCCACATCAGCCACTGGGCTTGATCTCAACCATTGCTAGTTTTGCTGCTGACAATGGTATACTGTAATTCAGTAAGTGAATGTGCCAGTATATGTTGATCATCTGTGTTAGGCTCCATTCACACCTAGGCAGACAAATTCGCTGCGTTTTGTCGCCGCAAATCGCGGTACAAATAGCGGCGTTTTGTACCGCGATTTGCGGCGACAAAACGCCGGTATTGTGCGCCTTGATGTGCCCCAGATTGACCCCCTCTATGGAGATTCCCATCTCCTAGCCGAACGCCGAAAGCCGCCTGAAAAAAAGGTCCGGGACCTTTTTTCAGGCGGCAGGCGTCCGGCGTTCGGCGCGGAGATGTGAACCATCTCCATAGAGGGACATGTGTTTTCATCCCTCTGGCGGCAGCGGCGTAGCACTACAGGCGTTAAAAGGCCTAGATGTGAATGGGGGCTAAAGGGCTAAAGGGTCTGTATGTGTAACTTTCTCAATGAGCATTGAAAACAAGACCTGCATATTCAAGTGTTCTTCCATTAGCTTTGCAATTTGAATGCAGGCTTTACTTGATTGCTTTTAACCAAGTGTTCCTCTTCCTGATTTTTTTTCATTTGATGTTTCTTGAACTTTCAGGACCTCCTCCAGCTGCAGTATGAGGGTGTTGCGGTTATGAAGATGTTTGACCGAGCAAAAGTCAATGTAAACCTTCTCATCTTCCTTCTAAACAAGAAGTTCTATGGAAAGTAAAGTCAGAAGCGTCTCCAGATCTGGTGGCTGCAGGAGCTAGTGGAAGAGGAACCACATTGCCTTCCTGACATCAATAAAGACACAATGGCTGCAAAACTGCGCAAAATGCTTTTGTACAAATTAGGGGCTGTATGCCCACACTCTGCCAGGACTGTATTGTACTCTGTGATACCACCTGTATACAGTGGTGACTACAGTGTTAATGAAAATTTCTCTTGGAGGTAACTTAGAATAGAACGGAACTGGTCTAGCAGAGTCGCACTAACTGCATATTTAGATACATATTATAAAATGTATTGTTTATTGTAGTTTATGGTGATTTGTTCTAGTATTTTTCAGGATCACTATTTGTTGACTGTTTTTAAACATGGAATTGTATGATCCATATTGAATAGTGCAGGCACTTTTTTGCTTTAATGGCTGTAATGTTCCAGACACGGATATTTTATACGTAAAGTATCCATATACAGTAGCTTATTTATA
The DNA here is from genome assembly GCF_905171775.1 of Rana temporaria. NCBI lineage: Eukaryota > Metazoa > Chordata > Amphibia > Anura > Ranidae > Rana > Rana temporaria. The sequence goes on from NC_053491.1 coordinate 48,939,681, forward strand.
CATACTCTACTTTTTTCAGTTTAGTCAATGCTTTTAGTTATGGGCTACTGTTAACATCATCAGCCATTGGATTTAGCGGTAATTGGCCATATACTGTAATTGTTTATTATCAGTTATCAAAACTGTTAATTAGATGATGGTTTATTTTATTCATATTCTTTTCCAACACAATGATTATTGCACTATTGAAGAACAGTGATACATTGGAATGGAATATATCTAGTTATAAGGATTTCCCTTTGGCTACCTGATGGCTATACCTCGTCTACTAGTGTCTGTGTTCTATGAAAATGTTGCCAAACTGGAATTTAACTCCAGGCAATTTTCTTTGTTTTCTGAAAGCTGAACTGGTGCATTATTTTTTTTATCATTTTGGTTTACCTTCAATGCATTCCTTACTTTCTTGCAGAATATTTAGGTTTTTCTAAAGTATGTGATGTTCTGGAATAGTTTAAAATATTCGACCCAGCATCATAGTCTAATTTTCACTGCAATCTTGGTTTTCTCAGGAAAGAATATAAAATAGGATTAAACGTGATGTGTATCTAGATACCAATCTATAGAATTAGTTATTTAAAATTGTAAAAATACAGAATTGGTTATAAAGGGTGCTTTTTTTTTAATGGTAATTTATGCAGTGAAAGGAAGTACTTTTATCAAACACTATCTCTATGGCCACATAAGAGTATGAATGTTCTCGAATATTCTTTGTGCACCAACCCCTTCCCACCCAGCATGCTATTTACCACCAATTATTTTTGTATATGATAAGCGCGGGTGGCAGTACTCATTGACCGTTTAAGTATTTTTGACTTATCCATTAATCACCTTAAGTGTCATTGACTATTTACATCGACACTCACTATAGAAAGCATTGGCTCCTTCTTTGGGTTTTACCCACTATAACCAGGAGGACCAAGTGGGGTGGGTGAAGTGGACAAACTGGGGTAGCTGGCGGCCTAATCTAGATTTTAAAAATATAGTTGCCTATTTTAGATTAAATCTAAACAAAAAAAATTATAATTTTTAACAAAAGTTTTTTATTCGTAGAGATATGTATATTGCTCTTTCTTGAAAATTTTATGACCAAGTGACTTCATATTTTATGAAACATATTTTGCCATTTATTTAACATGTTTATACAGACATAAGAAAGAGAAGGGATGAAATCATCTCAGAGAACTATATTCAGCGGCCTTCGCTGCAAAGCTTTTATTAATATATAAATGAATATGCTGAACAGTTTTTTATTTTCCACATTTGTCTCCAAAATGTTATAGAAAAGTCATTTTATTGTTTTTTTAGAAAGTGTGTGTGTATATATTTTATATATATATATATATATATATATATATATATATATATATATATATATATATATATATATATATATATATATATAAAATTACATATACACACACCCACACTGTATACACAAAATCTTCCCAATGTTGGCAGCATAGAAAGTTTTAGGATATGTAAATTACCTAGTTCAATATTGTAGATCTATTGGCTAATTTAAACTTCCTAGATGATGCTGTTTTATACCTGTGCAGTTTTTATTTATTGGGAAACATACAATAATCAGCCTAACAACCAAGTTTGATTCAAATATTTTTATTATATTGATAACTGCAATTTTGTTCCCTTTTTTGGTAAACAGTGCAGCATGCCTGTAACTATATTTTGAATAGCTGAATAAAAAGATGATTTGTCTGCTATGACCAGTGTTTATTTTTATTCTCCATATATGCATTATGGTAAATTAACTTTCTTTTGTCCAAATTGGCCTGATCGACAATGGATTGTGACCTATTTTGGCCACTAGATGGAGTTGAAGATCATAGTACAGTAAATAAGTGCTATCTATGACCATCTTCATCTAGTGGACATAATAATGTATTTTCCTAACTCACTGCATTCTTATAAAGAACATCCAACCTCGAGAGGGAATACACTAATAATAATAATATTTGATTTTGCTTCACACAGAACAAATATACATGCAGATTGTCAAGCCAAATGTCTTTGTGGCTTTTTATATTATTATTATTTTTTTTTTTATACATACACCACTTAGAATTCTCTAATTTTACTATAGAATGAAAGGTGCAGTGAGATTGGCTGAACCTCATTGCGTGTGAGTGTATGTGAATGACCAATGACATGGTTGTAAGATCAGCTGGAGCAGGGATTAAACAGTTGGCAAGCTACTTGGCTATGTAACCCCAAATCCCAAAAAGTTGTGACTGTGTAAACTCTGGATAAAAACAGAATGCAATGATTCGCAAATCTAATAAACCTATAGAAAACATATTAAATGTTTAACAACTTGACCTCCAGAAGGTTTTACCCTTTTAACAACCAAATCGTTTTTTGCTATTCAGCATTGTGCTACTTTAACTGGCAATTGCACGGTCATGCAACATTGCACACAAATTAAATTTATTTTTTCACAAATAGAACTTTCTTTTGGTGGTATCTGATCACCTCTGGGTTTTTTTTTTTTATTGTATAAGTGAAGAACCCTCTACGCAGTCTAAGGTGAAACCTCTTTTCTTCTAATCTTAATGAGTGGCCACGTGTCTTATTAAACTTCCTTTCATAAAAACATTTTATCCCTATTGTGGGATCACCAGTACGATATTTGTAAATTAAAATCATATCCCCTCTCAAGCGTCTCTTCTCCATAGAGAATAAGTTCAGTGCTCGTATCCTTTCCTCATAACTAATATCCTCCAGACCCTTTATTAGCTTTGTTGCCCTTCTTTGTACTCGCTCCATTTCCAGTACATCCTTCCTGAGGACTGGTGCCCAGAACTGGACAGCATACTCCAGGTGAGGCCGGACCAGAGTCTTGTAGAATGGGAAAATTATCGATTTATCTCTGGAGTTAATCCCCTTTTTATTGCATGCCAATATATATATATATATATATATATATCTATATATATATTAGGGCTGTGCGTTAAACGCGATATTAACGGAGTTAACGCAAACCCATGTTAACGCCGTCAATATTTTTATCGCGCGATTAACGCGGGAGCGCTCTGGGTGGACGTGCAGAGTGTGCAGCGGCGCGGCTTACCTTCTCGCTGGATTCACAGGCAAGTTACTCACATTGTCCCTGGATCCAGCGATGCCACCCCGCTGTGTGATCGGCGATGACACCCCGCTGTGTGATCGAGCGGGTCCTCCTCGCTTGGCGGGTCCTCGTCGCTTGGCGGGTCCTCCTCGCTCGGCGGGTCCTCCTCGCTCGATTCACAGTGTCTGTGTGCCGCCGATCTCCGTTCCCTGCGACGTTACGACGCACGGGAGCGGAGAACGGCGCCAAATTCAAAAAAGTAAACAAACACATTGCATACAGTATACTGTAATCTTATAGATTACAGTACTGTATGTAAAAAATACACACCCCCCTTGTCCCTAGTGGTCTGCCCAGTGTCCTACATGTTCTTTTATAAAATAAAAACTATTCTTTCTGCCTGAAAACTGTAGATTGTCCAAAAGTGTCCCTTTATGTCAAAAATGGTTTTAGATCAGCTAGAAAACAGCGATCATAAATTATAATCACTTGCAGAATTGTGCGATATTTGTGGGGAAATTCGTCATAAATTAGATAGATTAATCGTGAGTTAACTATGACATTAATGCGATTAATCGCGATTAAAAATTGTAATCGTTTGACAGCACTAATATATATTAAAAAAATTGAGTGGCGCGTCACGGCCCATAATTCACTGCGCCATCGCAGTGCATTGTTGGCTGATGATTGGCCAAGTATGCACTTGGCCAATCACTGCACGGAAAAAACGGAGAGCCATAATTGGCCAAATCCAGGGTGGCTTTGGCCAGTTATGTCACTGGGGGTTTAGTACACGCCCCACACTATATAAGGCCGCCTGCGTGGCAGCCTTGTGTAGTGTGTTGCGGCGGTGGTTAAAGACAGAAAGGGAGACAGTATCATTTATTTTGAGTTAGATGGAGCAGGCAGGCGAGTAGGTTAGCTTCAGTTTCAGTGTGTCAAGGATATATATGCATCCCAGGTGTTGTGTATATATATTTATACACTGTATTCAGTTTAGCTAGATCCGTTCCTGTTATTCTCTTCATAATATACTGACAGGCAGGCAGGTAATTGTGCTAGCTGCAGTATTTTCACTTGGTGTACTGTGTCTTTTGCACAGTGTGCACCTTAAGCTTACCTGAATACAATTGCTGGTGTTGTCGTACAAATACAGGCAGGAACCTCCAGTATTTTGTTTGTGTCCTTTGCACAGGACCAGACATTACATTAAAGCCGCAAGCAGTTTTAAATGAATTTTTTTCCTATATAAATGTCATTTTGTGCAGGGACAGTTCTAAACACAGGAAACACGTGCCACTTCACAGGCATACTATAGACACCCAGCAGGTACGATATTTAAAGGAATTATTCACTTTAAGCATCATTAAATTCACTGCTCCCGAAAAAATTGCCATTTTTAAAACTTTTTTTGCAGTAATTGTAATGTACACACTCTTTTGGGCACTTGGGAGGCCTGTGTTGCACAGTGCTGGGCTGGATGGTCCTCTGAGGACTCTGAGACCTGTAATGCTGGGAACGAAAGGAGGCGGAGCTCTGTGGAAACCGGAAGTTAGTTCACGAAGGTAAACGTCCCTGCCTCACATTTTCATTTCCTTGTCGTTTGTTAACTAAAACGTAATTGATTTTCATCATGCACTGCTCAAAAGAATTTAAGGAACACTGATCTAAGTAAAAAAATTATGCAGCAAGCTAGTCAATTTTACTGAAATTTCATTGCAACAACTCAAAATGGTCCTCAGTAGTTTGTATGGCCCCCAAGTGCTTGTATGTATGCCTGACAACATCAGGGCATGTGTCAGACTGGAATGTATCTGATCGACAAGCCTACTGGAGCAGAGGAAGGTCCCCCTTACGGATCCGGCTCCTGGCCCCTGGTAGTGCAGACAGGAGGCGAGTACGGAAGGGTATGAGAGCCTGGAGAGTTGTTGCAGAGAGGCGGCTCAGTATCAGGATGCAGATGGTAGATGATCCACTCAGGTAATAGGCAGGTCAGCAGGTCTACAGGAGGGTAAAGCTAAGCAGGAACAGAGAAGAGTGGTCAAATACAGACAAGGTTGGCAACGATCGGGCAGCGTGGTACAGAGGGGCAGGCAAGTTCAAGGTCAAAGGCAAGCTGTGGTCAGATGCAGGTGGAAGACAGGAGAAGTCCAAGTGACAAGCCATGAGGTCAGGTGATCAAGTTCAAGCAGACAACATGAGCAGGGTAAACGGGGAGCTGCAGATCAGACAGCACTGGTCTGAAGTATTCCAGCTGTTTAAAAGGACTGTTTGGCGCACAGGCACACCACCGCACATAGATGTGCGCCCGCAGACCGGCACGCCCAGGGGCATGCACGCTGACGCGCATCAGTGCGATCAGCACCACGTCCAGCAAGGTAAGTTCTCTGACAGCATGCTCCTAATGAGACAACGGATGGTATCCTGGGGTATTTCCTCCCAGATCTGGACCAGAGCATCACTGAACTCCTGAACAGACTGAGGTGCAACCTGGCGGCACCGGATGAACCGAAACATAATGTCCCTGAGGGGTTCTTTTGGATTTAGGTCAGGTGAGCGTGGGGGCCATTCAATGGTACTCATTTCTTCCTTCATCCTCCAGGAACTGGCTGCATGCTCTCGCCAAATGAAGCCGGGCATTGTCATGCACCAGGAGGAACCCAGGACCCACTGCACCAGCGTAGGGTCTGACAATGGGTCCAAGGATTTCATCCCGATACCTAATGGCAGTCAGGGTACCATTGTGTAGCCTGTAGAGGTCTGTGCGTCCCTCCATGGATATGCCTCCCCAGACCATCACTGACCCGCCTCCAAACCAGTCATGCTGAACGATGTTACAGGCAGCATAAAGTTCTCCGCGACTTCTCCAGACCCTTTCATGTCTGTCGCATATAAAGAAAAAAAGTGCGGCACTAGATGGAGATATAGTGTGAACTATAATCCAAAACAAATGTGTAAGGACATAAAAATGCCCAAAATAATAGTGAATAATACCATATATATATATATATATATATATATATATAAGGATGAACTAAATCAAAAGATTTGAAATGGCAGCAATAATTGTGAAAAATACAAATGTTCATATACATATGAGTATATCACAATGGACCAAACTAGATGTTACAAGTCCAGATTAGCCACAGGTTTATGTGAAGTAATTCAACACATAAGAGTGGGATGGCATCCCGTATGACCAATGAGCAAAAAAGTCCTGTTATGCGACTATGCTAAGGATGTGAGATGAGTCGCATCACCGCAGAAGTTTAGAAGCTCACTAGGAAGTCCACTATAGAATCCAATGATAGCCAAGACATGTAAGGAATGGATACTCTTACCAGACGTGTTGGACACACTCGCCAGCGGCGGTATGTCAGACAGGCATAAACAAAATCCTCAGGATGATGGCACCCACGGACAGAGCATTGAAGCTTCAAAGGATATCGCTGTGGTCCAACGTCTTTAGTCTTGTATACTCGGGATATGGTAAACAGAAAAAAACTCCTCGTGGAAGACAGTAGGAGAGCATACTCACATGGAGGGACATGGAAAAAAATAGAAAAAGGCTCCATATAGTGTAGTTAATCCCAATGGGAGATAAAAAAAGCCTTTATTGGCATAAATAAAAAATTCGATAAGAACAGTAAAAATACAAGCCCTGTGAAGAGGCGGGTACAAGTGATCACAAAATAGATGACAAAGCGTGGTGAACAAGTAGCTGTAGCAGGCTATGTACCCGACATGTTTCGAGCTATGAATGAATGAATGAATGAATGAATGAAAAATTTATAGAGCGCAACACATGCGAACTGAATCGCTTCTGGGCGCTAGTTGTTTGTGACTCATGACCTCAAAAGAGCAGAGTTTTGATCCGTCTTCTGAAAATCAGGTGGTTTTCCTCCAACCGAATGCTGGTTGGTAAAGCGTTCCATAGTCTAGGACCCTGGAAAGCAAACCTTCTTTCTCCTTTGGATTTGTATTTAGTTTTTGGTACCCTGACCAGATTTTGGTCGGTGGATCGCAGAACGCGATTCGAATTGTGAGGTTCTATCTTGTCGCAAAGATATTGCGGAGCCTTCCCATGGATGCACTTATGTGTAAGGCAGAGTGCTTTAAATGCAATTCTGTCTTTTACTGGCAGCCAGTGAAGGGTTCTCAGCGAAGGTGAGATTGATTCCCATTTTTTTTTCCCAGTCACCAGTCTGGCGGCCGTATTCTGTACGACTTGCAGACGGGAGATTTGGTACTTTGGGAGTCCGAGGTACAGGGCGTTAGCATAGTCCAGTCTGGAATTCACGATTGTTCCCACCACGACTGCTACGTCTTCTTTAGGGATAAATGGAATAAGTCTGCGTAGTAGGCGCAACAGATAGTGCGCTCCGCTGACTACTGACCCTATTTGTGCGTCCATTGTCATGAAGGTGTCAAAGATGACCCCGAGACTTTTGACTTTGGAGCTAGGGTTGATGATTTGCCCCAGAATGGGCGGTGGAGTCCAAGTTGTTACCACTTGACTCAGGCTGGCCTGAAACACAAGGAGTTCTGTTTTAGAACTGTTGAGTTTAAGATAGCTGTTGGTCATCCAGTTGTCAATCAAAGCGAGACAGTTCTCTAAACTTGGATGATGATTCTTTTTGTTGCCGATGCGCAAGTACAGTTGCGTATCGTCTGCATAAGAGTGATAGAGTAGTTCTTGGCTACTGATAATGTCAAAGAGAGGGCGAAGATAGATGTTGAAAAGCACCGGTGACAGGGGGGATCCTTGGGGGACTCCACATGACACCGTGCGCCTTTCAGACGTGAAAGAACCCAATTTAACTGTTTGTGAACGGTTTTCAAGAAAGGAAGAAAACCATGGTAAATCACCTTCTGCAACTCCTGCTACCGAAGCTAGTCGCATCAGTAACAGTTTGTGATCTACCGTGTCAAAGGCTGCGCTTAGGTCCAGCAGAATTAGGAGACAAGATTCTCCTTCGTCTGCGGCCTCGAGGGCGTCGTCCCATATTTTAAGTAAGGCCGTTTCTGTCCCGTGTCCAGGACGGAAGCCTGATTGTAATGGATCCAGTAGGTTATGGGTATCTAGATGCTGTTGCAGCTGTTGTACCACTATTTTCTCCATTATCTTAGAGAGAACGTTTAGGCCTGTTATGGGGCGGCGGTGAATTGGGTCCTTGGGATCCAGATTCGTTTTTTTCAGGATGGGCTGGATTATGCCCTCTTTCAGCATGGATGGCACTATGCCTTCCTTAAAAGACTGATTTATAAGCTGTGTGATGGGTGGTGCCAGAATGTCGGCACAATCCTTCAACAGTTTAGTAGGGATGATATCATTGGGCGATGTGCTGTTCCGCAAGGCACCGATGATATTTTTTGTGGTATCGCTGGAAATAGGCTCCAGAGTGAATTTTGTAGAATGCAGAAAGTTTCTGCGGGAATTTTGTGGCTGATTGACAGCCGGATTGAGGTGGGTATCGTTTTGCAGAATACTTTCCCGGATTCTTTCAATTTTGCTAATGAAAAAATCCGATAGTTCATTACAGAACTCTTGGGTGTCTGAGTTGGGGACTTCAAGACATCCCGCATTCATGGTCTGGGTGACCATTTTGAATAGTTCGCGGGGGCGATTTAGGGAACTGTTAATCGCCATAGAAAAATGATGTTTCTTGGCTTTGAAAATTTCTTTGTGATATCGTGTTGTTATTGCTCTGTAGAAGATAAGATTATCCTCTGCAGGGTTTCTTTTCCAGGCGGCTTCCGCCCTCCTGCGCTCTTGCTTTAGAAGCGATAGCTGGTTGTTAAACCAGCCAGACTTTTTCCTGCGGCTGTCGAATTTGCGTTTCGGTGCTACTAAGTCGGCTGAGTGTAGCAAGGCTGCGTTTATGGCGTCCAGTGTATCAGCGGCTGTTTGCTGAGGCTGGATTGTTTTGATTTTGTTTCTCAAGGTAGATTTGAAGAGTTCCGAGCGGAGCTTCTTCTGAGACCTAGCCCAGTGTATTGTCACCGGTTTGGGTGCTTTTGACACTGGGGGGATTTTGGAGATTGTGAACTTGATTGCATGGTGGTCCGTCCATGGCAATGGTTCATTTTCTAAAATGCTTATTTCCAGATTTTGTCTGAAAATTAGGTCAAGTGTGTGACCTGAAGCATGAGTGGGCCCGCATATAAGTTGCTGTAGTCCTAATCTATCTAGGTGCTCAATGCAGGCGTCCGCAATGGGATCCTGTGCGGAGTTAGCCCACAGGTTGAAATCCCCGAGTAGCAAAAGATGTTTGCTGTTGAGGGTATAAGTGGATATAAACTCCGTTAATGATGGCAAAAACTGCGATTTAGGCCCAGGTGGCCTATAGCAGAGGAGAATGTGAACAGTCTCCTGGGGGGAAGTTTGGAGCTGAAGAGTAAGGGTTTCCATGAATGGAAGAGGATTTTGCAGGGCTGGTTTAGTGATTGCGATGTGATTCTTATGGATCACCGCAAGGCCTCCTCCTCTTTGCCCTATTCTGTTTTCTGTTATTAGGTGATAGTTTTCTGGCACCAGTTCATCGAGAATGGTGTTGCAGTCGTCTGAGAGCCAGCTTTCTGTAATAAAGAGGCAGTCTAGATCGTTTTGTAGTAAGAAATCGTGGATTTCTAATCGGTGTTTTACTGCCGATCTTGTATTAATCAAAACACATGATATGTGTTTTAACTGTGTCAAGTGGTTAAAATTTTTGATGATCGATCGCCGATCGACTCTCCAGAGTTGGTCTATTTTTAAGGCCTTTTTGGTGACGGCTGGTAATGTAGTTGCGAATTGTCTCAGATCCCGAATGGAGTCCGCAGAGTAACGCAGATTACCCATTATTGCCTGTCACTGTGGGGGGGGGGGGGGGTGAGGATTTAATTTACCATTGGAGGGAGGATTCACAGAGTCCTTCCTCTTGATCTTGGTCCGGAGGAAGGCGAAAAAACCCCTGGCAGAGCTGAGCCAATGTGCTGTCACGGGGAAAAATTCCTTCCTGATCCCTGAGGGGCGATCGGCTGCAAAGCCCTGGACCAAGTATCGTAGGGTAGAGGGAGGAGAGGAGGGGTGACAGGTGTCCCTGTTCTGAGGGGGTACCAAGGCTCAAGCCTCAGATTTGTCTAGGCAGTGTTCCCTTTTTTCTTTTATTAAAAAGCAAAAAACACTGCTGATTGCTAATCCCGGGAGGACGGGGTCCTCCAGGGATATGGGGGGGAGTTTCTTTCCCAGGACTAGCGCAATTCCGGCTGGATTTGTGCCTGGCTGCGGTGCGCCGCTAGGCCGCGGCTGAAGCCGCGGTGTTTCCTGATTTCGGCGGCCGCGAAAGAGTCAGGCCTGGCGCGGATGCGGAGAAAAAAAAAAAAATGGCTCTTCAACTGGGGCATAAACCTGCTGACTTACACCACGCCAATAATATACTATGCATAAACAATTGAATCAATCATGCAAAAACACCTAACAGCTGTTATTGAAAACAGCCGCTCTAAATACCCAGCCAATCACGGCAATGATGTTTGGACAACACCTCCCGTTGTCAGCCAAAATCAACCACTAACTGCAGTGCACATTACATCCACGTCATGCGTCGGTCAGAGAAAACCATAAGTCCAATCAGCACCTCGAGGAACGTCAACGTCATCACGCTCACCCACGATGACGTATGTACGCTATATCCCCCCTCGGCGTCTGCAACGGCCATCTGATCCAGGCGCAAGGCGCATCACTGCATCATCACAATGGCGCCCCATGATGTCATTACGCCGCGCTCCATAGATACTTGCGTTCCAAACACTAGACCACTGTGCATCTCCAAAACATGGCCAACCCAGGGTCGGGGCAGTCAAAACGTGATGGTGATGGTATCATATATTATGGACAATTGACACCTAGCATTGATATACCCATGAATGATATATTAAGCATCTAGGGCACATAAATGGGAAAAATAAAAAAACAAAAAAGGAAACAATACAATCTGGATAGATCATACCATAATACCATTAATGAAAGTCACATATACAAGGCACAATGACCAGAAATACATGTGTGTTAAACGAACGGCAATGATGTAAATTATGTTACCATTGATCCTCAACACTTAAACTTAAAGAGGACGGTGAACTAAAAATTACATTTATATTAAAAATAGCGCACAAACCATAGATATCATAAATGTATATCCTATGCCTTATTGATAAATGCATTGATATTCCAGTCGATGTTTAACCCATGAGGGGAAAAGCATCGAAGCTGGTGTATCCAGTACATTTCTAACTGAGAGACACCTCTAACCCGTGACTCTCCCCTCCAGTGTCGCATATGCTCAGGGTGAACCTACTCTCATCTGTGAAAAGCATGGGGCACCAGTGGTGGACCTGCCAATTCTGGTGTTTAATGGAAAATGCCAATCGAGCGCCACAGTGTCTGGCAGTAAGCACAGAGCACACTAGAGGACATCGGGCCCTCAGGCCACCCCCATGAAGTCTGTTTCTGATTGTTTGGTCAGAGGCATTCACACCAGTGGCCTGCTGGAGGTCATTTTGTAGGGCTCTGGCAGTGCTCATCCTGTTCCTCCTTGCACAAAGGAGCAGAATTCTGGTCCTGCTGATGGGTTAAGGACCTTCTATGACTCTGTCCAGCTCTCCTAGAGTAACTGCCTGTCTCCTGGAATCTCCTCCATGCTCTTGAGACTGTGCTGGGAGACACAGCAAACCTTCTGGCGATGACACGTATTGATGTGCCAGCCTGGAGGAGTTGGACTGCCTGTGCAACCTTTATAGGGTCCAAGTATCGCCTTGTGCTACCAGTAGTGACACTGACCCTAGCCAAATGCAAAACTAGTGAAAAACAGACAGAAAAGATGAGTAGGGAAAAAAAATGTCAGAGACCTCCACCTGAAAAACCATTCCTGTTTTGGAGGTCGTCTCATTGTTGTCCATCTAATGCACCTGTTGTTAATCAGTTTAAGCTGCTTTGCTGTTAATTGAAATTAACAAACCCCTCTGTATACACACCCCTCCCCCTCTGCCACTTAACTGACCAGATCAATATCCCAGGAGTTCTGATTCAAAAGAGTTCCTTTAATTTTTAGGAGCAGTGTGGTTTTCGTCAGTGGACGAAAATGTGTACTTTTCGTTTTGTTTTCGTCACTGTAAAAATGCAGCTGAATAAATATTAAAACGTTTTAGTTGACGAAATTAACACTGCATTACTGGTAAATATCCAGTACAGCTATTTTCTGCCTATAGGGATTTCACCTAACATGGTTGTATAAGCTGCATACTGCATATCTACATGGGGTACTAAAAGGACCTTTTATAGGTCTCAAAAAAAAAAAAAAAAGTACCTGTATACAGCAAACCTAATAAAATGTAACTCTGAGCTGCTCTCAGGAATACATCCTGCTATAGTCACCTAATCCTGTAACTTCTCTGGAAGCCAGTAAATGTTTTTTTTGTCTCCGTCTCAGATATTAGAGGTAATTAAGGTAAGTCCTTAATTATCTCAGCCAATCCTGCAATGTCACTTGGCTTTCCTTTTTGTTTCAATATTTGAAAGTTAGCCTGCACTTGTATTAGAAAGACTTCTTTTACGACCTGTGATTAATTCCTTTACCTGTAAACCTCAGCATTGTTTCTACCTGTCGTTTTGATTTTTTTCTATAATGTTTCGCTTCTAACACATCATGGATCTTATCCGTCCATACACAAGATGTTGTTTTGTGGATTAGAGTAAAAAAATTGGGGAAAATAAAACCGATTTTGGGTTGGCCCCAGAAAAGTAAATGGCAAATTATAACTTCTAATGCAGGTTGCCACCATCACTTATATAAATTCTATACAAAACCTCATTTTGGGAATTTGTAGACAACCAAGGAAAATAATAAATTATATATATATATATATATATATATATATATATATATATATATATATATATATATATATATATATATATATATATAAAATTTGTGAAAAAAAGTTTTACATTTTTATTTTCATTACACATAGAAAAAAAACCCTGTGGCTTGGGAGTACTGAAACATGAAACACAATTAGTTACAGAATTAAAAACAGATAGAAAGAGGGTCAACATTTCATGAATATGCTTCATAGTGTGTGGTAAATCTAGTTATTGTTTGCATTTCGAATGCCAATTTACAATACGGTCTTCCCCAGGGAAGTACTACACTAGAAGTACAGTAAATGGATAATATTATAGTTCAACAATATCACATTGCTTAAACTGGAATATCCTCATACATATCAACAATCACTTAGACCCATTTCACACTGAGGCGCTTTACAGGCACTATATCGCTTAAAATAGCGCCTGCTAAGCGCCCTGAAAGAGTTGCTCCATTCACTTCAGTGTGGAAGCCCGAGGGCTTTCACACTGGAGCGATGCGCTGGCAGGGCGTCAGAAAAAGTCCTGCCAGCAGCTTCTTTGCAGTGCATTAGGAGCAGCGAACTCACTGCTCCTAAAGCGCCCCTTCCCATTGAAATCAATGGGCAGCGCCGCCAAACTCCGCTGCGGCGGCACCTTGCAGGGCGCTTTTAACCCTTTTTCGGCTGCTAGCGGGGGTTAAAAACGCCACAAAAACGACAGTAAAGCGCCGCTAAAAATAGCAGCGTTTTACCGCAAACACCAGGGCGTTTTCAGTGTGATTTACATGCACATACAGTATGTGCATATATAAATATATATACAGTATCTGACATAAGTGAGTACACCCCTCAATCTATCTTTTTGTGTGACAACACTGAAGAAATTACACTTTGCTACAATGTAAAGTAGTGAGTGTACAGCTTGTATAACAGTGTACGTTTGCTGTCCCCTCAAAATAACTCAACACAGCCAATAATGTCTAAACCACTGGCAACAAAAGTGAGTACACTAGGTTAAAATGTCCAAATTGAGCCCAATTAGCCAAATTAGCCAAATTAGCCATTTTCCCTCCCTGGTGTGATGTGACTTGTTAATGTTACAAGGTCTCAAGTGTGAATGGGGAGTAGGTGTGTTAAATTTGATGTTTATCGCTGTCACTCTCTCATACTGGTCACTAGAAGTTCAACATGGCACCTCATGGCAAAGAACTCTCTGAGGATCTGAAAAAAAAGAATTGTTGCCAATCTTCTTATAGCCTATGTCATCTTTATATAGAGCAAGACCCTGAAACTGAGCTGCAGCACGGTGGCCAAGACCATACAGCAATTTAACAGGACAGGTTCCACTCAGAACAGGCCTCGCCATGGTCAGCATCATATGCAGAGGTTGTCTTCAGGAAATAGACGTATGAGTGCTGCCAGCATTGCTGCAGAGGTTGAAGGGGTGGGGGGTCATTCTATCAGTGCTCAGACCATACGCCGCACACAAATCCAATTGGTCTGCATGGCAGTCATCCCAGAAGGAAGCCTTTTCTAAAGATGATGCACAAAGTCTGCAAACAGTTTGCTGAAGACAAGCAGAATAAGGACATGGATTACTGGAACCATGTCCTGTGGTCCGATGAGATCAAGATAAACTTATTTGGTTCAGATGGTGTCAAGTGTGTGTGGCGGCAACCAGGTGAGGAGTACAAAGACAAGTGTGTCTTACCTACAATCAAGCATGGTGGTGGGAGTGTCATGGTCTGGGGCTGCATGAGTGCTGCCGGCACTGGGGAGCTACAGTTTATTGCGGGAAGCATGAATGCCAACATGTATTGTGACATACTGAAGCCAAGCAGCATGATCCCCTCCCTTTGGAGACTGGGCCGCAGGGCAATATTCCAACATGATAACGACCCAAAACACACCTTCAAGATGACCACTGCCTTGCTAAGGAAGCTGAGGGTAAAGGTGACGGACTGGCCAAGCATGTCTCCAGACCTAAACCATATTGAGCATCTGTGGGGCATTCTCAAACGGAAGGTGGAGGAGCGCAAGGTCTCTAATATCCACCAGCTTCATGATGTCGTCATAGAGGAGTGGAAAAGGACTCCAGTGGCAACCTGTGAAGCTCTGGGGACTCCATGCCCAAGAGGGTTAAGGCAGTGCTGGAAAATAATGGTGGCCACACACACACTATTGACACTTTGTGCCCAATTAGGACATTTTCACTTAGGGGTGTACTTACTTTTGTTGCCAGCAGTTTAGACATTAAGGGCCAGATTCACAAAAGAGATACGACGGCGTATCTACTTATACGCCGTCGTATCTCTGTTTCTAACTATGCAGCTGATTCATAGAATCAGTTACGCATAGCTAGTCCTAAGATCCGACAGGTGTAATGGACTTACACTGTCGGATCTTAGGATGCAGTACCGCGGCCGCCGCTGGGGGCATTTCTCGTCTAAATCCAGCGTTGGGTATGCAAATTAGCACTTACGGAGATCCACAAAGCTTTTTCCCTTCGTTAAGTCGCCGTAAGTGTTAGTTTGCCGTCGCAAAGATAGGGCTACTTTTACAAAGTGTAAAGTTAGTACACCATGTAAAAGTATACCTGTCTTTCCCGCGTCGCTGTCAAATTTTTTATTTTTTTTTAAAAATTCCCGCCGCATTTCTCTTTTTTACCCGTCGCGAGTCACAAAACCCCGGCGCAACGTAACTTCGCGCAAAGCACGTCGGGAAAATAGCGTCGGGAGCATGCGCAGTACATCCGGCGCGGGAGCGCGCCTAATTTAAATGGGACTCGCCCCATTTGAATTGGCCCGCCTTGCGCCGGACTGATTTAAGTTACACCGCTGCAAATTTCCAGGTAAGTGCTTTGTGGATCGGGCACTAACTTGTACCTTAAATCAGAAAAGTTACGTTGCGCCCGCTGGCTGTGAATCTGGCCCTAAGGGCCAGATTCAGAAAGAATGGCTTAAGTTTAGGCGGGCGTAGCGCATCTCATATACGCTACGCCGCTGTAACTTAGAGAGGCGAGTACCGTATTCACAAAGAACTTGCGCCCTAAGTTACGGCGGCGTAGCATAAATGGGCCGGCGTAAGCCCACATAATTCAAAGTAGGCTGGTAGGGGGCGTGTTGTATGGAAATGAATCGTGACCCCACGTAAATGACGCGCCTAACGAACAGCGCATGCGCGCGCATGCTCAGTGTCACGTTGAATTTTCTCCCTAAGTTACGCTTAGTCGACGTGAACGTAACCTACGCCCATCCCCGTTCACGTACGACTTACGCAAACAACGTAAAATACGACGCTGTTCCGACGTTTCCAACGTCCATACCTTAACATGACTTACCCCTGCTTTATGAGGGGTAAAGTTACGGCGGCCTTATGTAAACAGTGTATTTTAATACGCTGCGCAAGTACGTTCGTGAATCGGCGTATATAGCTCGTTTGCATGTTCAACGCGGAAATATGCGGAAGCGCCCGCCCCTAGCGGCCAGCGTGAATATGCACCTAAGATATGACGGCGTAAGAGACTTACGTCAGTCGTATCTTGGACAAATTCTGGCGTATCTGATTCTTTGAATCAGGCGCCGAGATACAACGCCTCACATTCGGACTTACGACGGCGTATCTGGAGATACGCCGTCGTAAATCCTTTGTGAATCTGGCCCAATGGCTGCATTAAGACCTGATCGCTTCAAAGTCGTGCGTTATTACAGCGATTTTGCCACTTTTTTGATGCAATTTTGTTCATGTCACCAAAGTAAAAGGCAGGAAAACGCCTGTAATCTACCCCCAAAGAAGCTCATGTTCTTTTTTGAGATAAGGCCGTTTTTCAGGCGTTTTGCTTCAGGTGACAAAGCGCTCAGATGTAAACAGGTGCCATTGAAATGAATGGGAGTTTGCTTGTTGGGCATTTTTCAGGCGTTTTAAAAGCTGAAAACACTCAGGTGTGAATTCAGCCTAATGACTGTGTGTTGAAATATTTTGAGGGGACAGCAAATTTACACTGTTATACAAGCTGTACACTCACTACTTTACATTGTAGCAAAGGGTAATTTCTTCAGTGTTGTCACATGAAAAAATATTTACAAAAATGTGAGGGGTGTACTCACTTTTGGGAGATACTGTGTGTGCATATATTTATATATATATATATATATATATATATATATATATATATATATATATATATATATTAGGGTTGTCCCGATACCACTTTTTTAGGACCGAGTACAAGTACCGATACTTTTTTTCAAGTAGTCGCCGATACCGAATACCGATACTTTTTTAAAATGTGTCCCCAAATGCAGCCATGTCCCCCACATATGCAGCCATGTCCCCCCAGCCATGTCCCCCACATATGCAGCCATGTCCCTCTAGCCATGTCCCTCACATATGCAGCCATGTCCCTCTAGCCATGTCCCTCACATATGCAGCCATGTCCCTCTAGCCATGTCCCTCACATATGCAGCCATGTCCCTCTAGCCATGTCCCCCACATATGCAGCCATGTCCCTCTAGCCATGTCCCCCACATATGCAGCCATGTCCCTCTAGCCATGTCCCTCACATATGCAGCCATGTCCCTCTAGCCATGTCCCTCACATATGCAGCCATGTCCCTCTAGCCATGTCCCTCACATATGCAGCCATGTCCCTCTAGCAATGTACCTCACATATGCAGCCATGTCCCTCTAGCCATGTCCCTCACATATGCAGCCATGTCCCTCACATATGCAGCAATGTCCCTCACATATGCAGCCATGTCCCTCTAGCCATGTCCCTCACATATGCAGCCATGTCCCTCTAGCCATGTCCCTCACATATGCAGCCATGTCCCTCTAGCCATGTCCCTCACATATGCAGCCATGTCCCTCCAGCCATTTCCCCCATACCTTTGCCGCTGAAAGCCGCCACCGCCGCATGGAGAAAATCACAGCATTCATTTGAATAGCTGTTTTGCCCGCGCGTATAGACACTCCCCCTTGCTTGGGATTGGACAGATCACGATCACCCATCCAATCCCGAGCAAGGGGGATTGTCTATACGCGCGGGAACACTACAGCTATTCAAATGAAAGCTGTGATGTTCCTGCACGCGGTTTAACCCATGCGGCGGCTTTCGATGCGGCGGTGCGATGCGGCAGCTTTCGATGCGGTGGCGCGATGCGGCGGCAGCGGCGGGGGGGGGAAGTATTCTATTTAGGTATCGGGGGTATTTGCGCGAGTACAAGTACTCCCGCAAATACTCGGTATCGGTCCCGATACCGATACTGGTATCGGTATCGGGACAACCCTAATATATATATATAATACACACACAACATACATACATGCCCATACCCATATGATAAAGATACAAAAGCCATGGTTATATTTTTGTCTGGATAGGACAAAATCCCACCAGGCAGTTTACAATTGCTAAGCCCATAGAAAATCTAGTAACCATACAAAGCTGTGTTCTGGCCTCCCCCTCCAAAAATTAAGTCAGCAGCTACACATAATGTAGCTGCTGACTTTTAATATTAGGACACTTGCTTGTCCTGGAATCCAGTAATGGCGGCACCGCAGCAGATGTTTCCATCGGCTGTCGGGTGCTGCTGCCACCATTCCCAGTAAGGGAACCCGGCATTGAGGTCCCTACTGCACTTGCGTGAAGGGTGCTGCACTCTTTTACTGGCCCGGCAGCAGGGGAAGGAGCGAGGTCTGACAGAAATGGGGACAGGGTACCTGCTCCCCCCTCCCCCCAAAAGGGGGAAGAGACAGATAAGCGGGTGGAACTCCGCTTTAAGAAAAAATGTTCTCCTTTATACTTGTCTATTTGTCAATTGAGTATGTGTCTGAGCCTCTCCATAAATGTTGGGGTATATATAGCCCCCTCATTTCCCCCTAGTAGCTTCAGCTGTCACCAATATTTAGACCGGCCCCAAAATCAGCGTCAGCCGCTGGTTTCCAGTGTCCCCATGTGACGCCCTCAGCTCGATGATGTACTTCCGGGTGACGTATATGACATTACTTCCTGGTTACCGGAGACGCCATTCACAGGGGCAACTGTAGAAACAGAGTCCTGCGGCAGCTCTCTCCATGTGGTGGACACAAGGGGGAGCAGGTGGGTGTACTGCCCATTGGAGACACCATTAAAGCCACAGACAGTGCACCTGGTGGACATCTGGGCCTTCCTGTGTCGGGTACATGGAGAAACATCACCCCTTCCCTCCAAGCCTTTAAAGGGCCCTGCGCTTGATCACAAACAGGGCCAGAAATAACTGCAATAACATTTGCGTCTGTTTCCGAGGCTCTCCGGCGACCCCCTCATCTCTGGCCACATGCGGTATTGCATGCTATTGAAGTCAATGCAGAACATTATATTTTCGTTTTCATTGACTTCAATTGGGAAACTCACTTTGATATGCAAGTACTTTGGATTACAAGTATTCTCCTGGAACGGATTATGCTTGTAATCCGGGGGTCCACTGTACACTAGTAAAGATAACACTCGGCTATACATTTCTTTCTTAGTTCTCTTCCTATTTAAAGGGGCGGATATAACACCAAATATCCCATTACCACTATTTATGTCTTAGTGTGTTATTATGTGGGGATTAGAAATCTCCCAACCCCACCCAATTGGTTCAGTGTTAACCTATTCTTAATGAGATGGTACATTAATGAGACAAGAAAGGAGGGACAGCATCACCTTTGTCCTCACATATGAATAACATTAGTCTATCTTGTTTGAGCTAAACCCTTTAAGGAAGGGTCTACGTTTTTTTGATTCATTAAGCCCTGGGGGTATAGTAGTTCCCAGGGTATAAATCCCTAGTAATTCTTTATTTATTCTGATTTGTCCTTTGGTTTGAAAATGTACTTATGTCTGTCAAGGCCATTAGCGTTGTTGAATTAATGCCTTTTTCAATGAGGTTTTGTTATATTCTCTATCTAGAAGTCTCATTGGTAATTTATTGTCTTCTATCTGAAAATCTGTCTGATTGGTACAATTCCCTTTTAGTCGAAAATATTGACTATATGGGATTGTTTTTTAAAAACTTTCTGGATGGAAGTTATTGGTGTGTAAGATATTATTGCCGACGGGGTCCTTACTATAATGCCGCTTACACACGATAATTTTTCGGGTTCTAAAAAATTATGGGCCAGATTCAGGTACAATTACGTTGCTCCCCCGCGGCGTAACGTATCTGATTTACGTTACACCGTCGCAGGTTTACAGCGTACGTGCCTGATTCACAAAGCTCTTACCTGTAAACTTGCGGCGGTGTAACGTATATCCGCTCGGCGCAAGCCCGCCTAATTCAAATGGGGCGGGCACCATTTAAATTAGGGGCGTTCCCGCGCCGAACGTTCTGCGCATGCTCCGTGTTAAAATTTCCCGACGTGCTTTGCGCGAAATTACGGCGCCCCGACGTTTTTTTGAACGCCGACGTGCGTTACGGCGTTTCGTATTCCCGGACGTCTTACTCAAAAAAAGAAAATTCGAAATTCGACGCGGGAACGACGGCCATACTTTAACATGGCTGTTCTAAAGATAAGCCATGTTAAAGCAGGTGTAACTTTGCGACGGGAAAAACCGACTAGCGACGACGTACGAGATTGCGACGAACGCGCGGATCTTCGTGGATCGCCGTAACTAGTCATTTGCATATTCTACACCGACCGCAATGGAATCGCCACCTAGCGGCCGGCCTAGAAATGCATCCTAAGATCCGACGGTGTAAGTCAATTACACCTGTCGGATCTTAGGGCTATCTATGCGTAACCTGATTCTATGAATCAGCCGCATAGTCAGGACGGGCGGATCACAGAGATACGACGGCGTATCAGGAGAAACGCCGTCGTATCTCTTCTGTGAATCTGGCCCTATGTTTTTTTTTTTATGTCATTAAAAAGTGGGCTTCAGAGCATTTTTTTTTTGGGGTTCTAAAAAATGGGCAAAAATTTTTTTGCACATGCTCTATTTTTTAACAACATTTTTGATGTTTTTTGGGTTGTAAAAAATTATTGTGTGTAGGCTTTAACAACGTGAAAAATCTGCGCATGCTCAGAAGCAAGTTATGAGACGGGAACGCTCGTTCTGGTAAAACTACCGTTCGTAATGGAGTAAGCACATTCATCACGCTATAACAGACAGAAAAGCGTGAATCGTCTTTTACTAACACAAAATCAGGGTGGCGCCATCTGCATGAAACTTCCCCTTTATAGTGCCGTTTTCACGATCGTGTGTAGGCAAGGCCGTTTTAATGATCAAGTTGAAAAAAACTTTGTTTTTTCTAGAGCCTGAAAACATCATTTTTTAGAACCTGAAAAATGATCGTGTGTACGCGGCATAAGGGTTCGTATATAGCTGGCTATTGAGTTCTTTTCCGACAGTCACATTCAGAAAACTAGCTGTTTTTCTGTTGCATGTCATTGTAAAAAAAACAAAAAGGTTATAATTATTGATATTTATTCACTCCAAAAATAGTTTTAGGAGCTCTTCAGAGCCTTTCCCCAGAAAAGTAATAGAGCAGAAATTTTCCAATAGGGACACTAGTTCTGGTGACCTACGGGCCCCAAGGGGTTCCCATTTTCAGGGATCTTTTTTCTCTTCCTGTTTGGCTATGGGACAGGAATGGTCAAACATTCCCATAGACACACTTCTAAACAAAAAGAGTTGAAGCTGTTATAACTGCAAAGGGTGGGCCAACTCAATATTGAACCCTAAGACTGGGATGCCAATAAAGTTCATGTGCGTGTAGGCAGGTGTCCCAATACTTTTGACAATATAGTGTATATAGTACTGTACAAAAGTTTTAGGCAGATGTGAAAAAATGCTCTAAATTAGGAATGTTTTCAGAAATAGAAGTGGTAATAGTTTATTTTTATCAATGAATAGAATGAAAAGTAAATGAACAGAAGAAAAATTCAAATCAAATCAATATTTGGTTTGACCACCCTTTGCCTTCAAAACAGTATTAGTTCTGCTAGGTACATGCGCACACAGGTTTTAAAGGAAAGAACTACTGTAGCTCAAATTGCTGGAAAAGGTATTATTGGTGTCAGAACACACAGGCCCAGATTCTCAAAGGGCTTACGATGGCGCAACGCAATGTGCGCCGTCGTAAGTCCTAATCTGGGCCATCGTATCTATGCAACTGATTCTTAGAATCAGTTACACATAGATAACCATTAGATCCGACAGGCGTAAGGCTCTTACGCTGTCGGATCTTGAATGCAATTTTTTTTTCGCCGCTAGGTGTCGCCTCCGTCGTTTTCCCGAACGAGTATGCAAATTAGCAAAATATGCAAATTCCCGAACGTACGACCGGCCGACGCAGTGAAGATACAACGTTTACGTACGATTTGCAACGCGTAAAGTTTCCCCTGCTATATGAGGGGCAACCAATGTTAAGTATGGCCGTCGTTCCCTCGTCGAAATTGAAAAATTTACGTTGTTTGCGTAAGTCGTCCGTGAATAGGGCTGGACGCCATTTACGTTAACGTCGAAACCAATGACGTCCTTGCGACGTCATTTAGCGCAATGCACGTCGGGAAATTTTAGGGACGGAGCATGCGCAGTACGTTCGGCGCGGGAACGCGCCTAATTTAAATGATCCACGCCCCCTACCCGGATCATTAGAATTAGGCGGGCTTGCGCCGGAGGATTTACGATACGCCGCCGCAATTTTACAGGCAAGTGCTTTGTGAATCAAGCACTTGCCCGTAAAACTTGCGGCGGCGTAACGTAAATGAGATACGTTACGCCGCCGCATTTTTAAGCCAGTCTACGAGAATCTGGCCCACAGTGTTTCGCAGTTTTTTGTGTATAGGCCTGCGTAGCCGCAGACCGCTCAGGGTGCCCAACTGCCCATGCTGACCTGTTTTTAGGATTACACCTGCTGGTGGCACTGTGGTGCCCTGGGCCGATTGCTGCAGTTCCAGTGTCCACCAGCAGATGTCTCCCAGCAGTCAGCAGGTTCCAGCAATCAGCTACACCTGGCCACACCTGCTAGTAGAATACCTAAATTCCACTTCTTCTATGGCTCCCGGCCTCAGTGTTATGTCAGGGATCAGCCGCTGGGAGATCAGATACATGCTACACACAGAAACTGGGACCAGACCATGTATGTATATCTTTAAAGTGAGATTTATTTACAGTGAACAATAACTACACACCAACAGTAATAAACATGAGCGCACATGAAAATCAAAACTGAATACCCAAAATGCAGAAATCTAACAACTAAGTATACAAATATATACACAGGAAATATACAAGAAGTAGAGAAAAAAGACTGAGAAGGAACAAGTGTAAATGGCAACAGAGTTGGGCAGCAACACAGCAAAAAGGGAGAAAGAAAGGCGCACCAGCCTCGTGTACTACCGTTTGGCAAATTTTAATGGAATAATAAAAAAATGAAAACTACTCACAAACAAAGAATGATAAAAGGCTTGTCAAACGATAATTGTAGTTAAAATACCCCTCAAACCACACTCCAGACTGTAGGGGGGGGGGGGTGGCGAGGTGCGTTGCTGCTGGCTGACGCGTTTCGAGGTAACAGAGACCTCTTCCTCAGAGCCCAGCAATTATCGTTTGACAAGCCTTTTATCATTCTTTGTTTGTGAGTAGTTTTCATTTTTTTATTATTCCATTAAAATTTGCCAAACGGTAGTACACGAGGCTGGTGCGCCTTTCTTTCTCCCTTTTTGTCTTCTATCAGGATTTCCCCATCCATGAAGGGCAGCAAGGCCTCTGTCACTACGGTTTTTTGGACACTCAAGGAGAACTGTATGTAGACATCTGACTGATTATCAAGGATCCCACTTGTGCGCAGGAGTTTGTGTTTTTGTCAGCAACACAGCAAACACTGAGACAAGGAGCCATAGCAGAAGTGGAATTTAAGTACCTTCCCAGCAGGTGTGGGCAGGAGACGCTGACTGCTGGAACCTGCTGATGGACACTGAAACTGCAGCAATCTGCCCAGAGCACAACAGTGCCACCAGCAGGTGAACTCGGTCCTAACAACTGTGGGCCAGATTCACAGAAGAGATATGACGGCGTATCTCCTGATACGCCGTCGTATCTCTGTGATCTGCCTGTCCTAACTATGCGGCTGATTCAGAGAATCGGTTACGCATAGATAGCCAGAAGATCCGACAGGTGTAATTGACTTACACTGTCGGATCTTAGGATGCAATTCTATGCCGGCCGCTAGGTGGCGATTCCATTACGGTCGGTGTAGAATATGCAAATGACTAGTTACGGCGATCCACGAAGATCCGCGCGTTCGTCGCAATCCCGTACGTCGTCGCTAGTCGTTTTTACCCGTCGCAAAGTTACACCTGCTTTAACATGGCTTATCTTTAGATCAGCCATGTTAAAGTATGGCCGTCGTTCCCGCGTCGAATTTCGATTTTTTTGCGTAAGACGTCCGGGAATACGAAACGCCGTAACGCATGTCGCATTTAAAAAAGAACGTTGGGGCGCCGTAATTTCGCGCAATGCACGTCGGGAAATTTCCTAACGGAGCATGCGCAGAACGTTCGGCGTGGGAACGCACCTAATTTAAATGGTGCCCGCCCCATTTGGAATTAGGCGGGCTTGCGCCGAGCGCATTTACGTTACACCGCCGCAAGTTTACAGGTAAGAGCTTTGTGAATCAGGCACTTACGCTGTAAACCTGCGGCGGTGTAACGTAAATGGGATACGTTACGCCGCCGCGGAGTAACGTAATTGTCTGTGAATCTGGCCCTGTGTCCACAGGCCAAAAGTGTCTACAGTGGCCACATGAGCATCAGAACTGAACCACAGAGCAAAGGAAGAAGGTGTCTTTGTAGTGTTGACTCTAAATTCTCCAGACTCCAATCCAATTCATCAGTAGGATGTGCTAGAAAAACAAGTCTGATCCATGGAGGCCCCACCTTGCGACTTATAGGACTTAAGTGATCTGCTAATAACAGCTTGCTGCTAGATTCCCCACTGTACCTTCAGAGGTCCAGTGGAGTCCATGCCTTGATGTGTCAGGGCTGTTTTGTTGGCAAATGAGGGACCTACTCAATATAAGATGCTTGGTCATATTATGGTGGTTGGGCATAATGTTATGGCTGATCAGTGTATATCTATATGCACTAATATCAACATCCAAGATGTGACGTTCTAACATAGGGACCCGTGATTAATTAGTTCTCATGGCCTGCATAGGTGGCTCATAGCTACCATAAATCTTCTTGGCTTAAATGGGGATTCTGTCATTTACTGCAGTGGTTTCCAAAAGGATAAAAGTGTCCATACATCTCCACTATTTTCTTAGAAACTGCTCCTTGTCATGGTTTAATCATAGGCCATTTTTCCAAAACGTATCAATCCCAGAAGATGGGATAGTGCTCAGTTCAGACATGCTTACCCCAACACCCTGTTGTTAGCTGTATATGCAATATTACCATGCATCAATCTAATTCCATGTACTTTCAAGGTCTGTATACGGCACTGTATTGTACTGCTTTATTATCTCTCAATAAAAATTGTTTATGGAAAAAAAAAAAAAAAAAAAGTGTCCATACTAACCCCTTGTGACATATATATTGTTAGGTAAATGTAGTCACAAAGAGATCAATTACATACCAGTGATCCCTTAGTACTGAGGGTTGTTGCCCTAGAAATGTCCCTTTGTGATCCTTGGCCTGTCCCTGAATGTCTGGTGACAATGCTGTTCTGTGCTGACCCATTTCAGACGACAGCCCATCTATAAAGGGTTGGAGCGATCTGTTTGTCACTTTATTCCCTGATTCTTATTTATGAAAACTTATTATTGACAATTGAATTCACAGTTTGGGTTCTTTATTCAACACTTTGAGATTTAATTGAGATTTAATTAATTGAAACATTTTGTTAGTATGTCCTATTATTTTGTCACTTTTGAATCTAGAATACTGCCAAAAAAAAGCCAAGTGTGTATAAACCCAACTATCAATTCAATTTTACCAGCAAACTCTACCCAATAACCACTTTCTGTCCTAAGGTGGCAACAATGCATACTAAGTTGAACTGCAGCATTGTCACCCATTCCTGCACATTCCTAAGTAGTACTACAAGCATTTGTGTCAATGAACTAGTTAATCCCCAGCACTGTCCCAAACCAGTGTCAATCTAATTCACAATCAGTGAATCTAACCATTTTCACATTTAGCTTATCTAACCATTTTTGCCTGTACCATAATAGGGACCCCACATTGCACATATTCTGTGGTATTGATAGGGAAGAGAAACATTGGAGAGGTACAAATTTAAAGCAGACAATATCATGTAATGAAACTAGATGGATATATGAACTGGAAACGTTGGTACAAGAGGGGAAGAGTGCAATGTAAAGAAATTTGTTTTATAAAGTTCTTTATTAAAGGGGTTGTAAAGGCTCGTATTTTTTTACCTTAATGCATCCTATGCATTAAGGTGAAAAAACACCTGACAGTCACCAGCCCCCTTATTTTACTTACCTGAGCCCCTTCATCTCCTCGGCTGTCCCTCTCTCAACAGGGCCCCGGCTCTTAAATGGATAGATCGATAGCAGCACCGACATTGGCCCCCCTGCTGTCAATCAAATCCAATGACGTGGGCGTCGGGGGCGGGACCGAGTGCGCCATTCCTGTATGTGGACACAAATGCTGGACTCAGGAGCGCGCCCGCAAGGTAACCCCCTCCGGAGATCGATTCTCCTAGAGGGTTATCTGATGCGGGGAGGAGCCGGGGCCCCCTAGAGCAGGTAGATCAGGGCCACTCTGTGCAAATTGAGCTACACAGTGGAGGTAAGTATGACATGTTTGTTATTTAAAAAAAATTAAAAACAATCCTTTACAATCACTTTAACTATTTATTTATTTTTCACACTTATATACAGGGAGTGCAGAATTATTAGGCAAATGAGTATTTTGACCACATCATCCTCTTTATGCATGTTGTCTTACTCCAAGCTGTATAGGCTCTAAAGCCTACTACCAATTAAGCATATTAGGTGATGTGCATCTCTGTAATGAGAAGGTGTGTGGTCTAATGACATCAACACCCTATATCAGGTGTGCATAATTATTAGTCAACTTCCTTTCCTTTGGCAAAATGGGTCAAAAGAAGGACTTGACAGGCTCAGAAAAGTCAAAAATAGTGAGATATCTTGCAGAGGGATGCAGCACTCTTAAAATTGCAAAGCTTCTGAAGCGTGATCATCGAACAATCAAGCGTTTCATTCAAAATAGTCAACAGGGTCGCAAGAAGCGTGTGGAAAAACCAAGGCGCAAAATAACTGCCCATGAACTGAGAAAAATCAAGCGTGCAGCTGCCAAGATGCCACTTGCCACCAGTTTGGCCATATTTCAGAGCTGCAACATCACTGGAGTGCCCAAAAGCACAAGGTGTGCAATACTCAGAGACATGGCCAAGGTAAGAAAGGCTGAAAGACGACCACCACTGAACAAGACACACAAGCTGAAACGTCAAGACTGGGCCAAGAAATATCTCAAGAATGATTTTTCTAAGGTTTTATGGACTGATGAAATGAGAGTGAGTCTTGATGGGCCAGATGGATGGGCCCGTGGCTGGATTGGTAAAGGGCAGAGAGCTCCAGTCCGACTCAGACGCCAGCAAGGTGGAGGTGGAGTACTGGTTTGGGCTGGTATCATCAAAGATGAGCTTGTGGGGCCTTTTCGGGTTGAGGATGGAGTCAAGCTCAACTCCCAGTCCTACTGCCAGTTTCTGGAAGACACCTTCTTCAAGCAGTGGTACAGGAAGAAGTCTGCATCCTTCAAGAAAAACATGATTTTCATGCAGGACAATGCTCCATCACACGCGTCCAAGTACTCCACAGCGTGGCTGGCAAGAAAGGGTATAAAAGAAGAAAAACTAATGACATGGCCTCCTTGTTCACCTGATCTGAACCCCATTGAGAACCTGTGGTCCATCATCAAATGTGAGATTTACAAGGAGGGAAAACAGTACACCTCTCTGAACAGTGTCTGGGAGGCTGTGGTTGCTGCTGCACGCAATGTTGATGGTGAACAGATCAAAACACTGACAGAATCCATGGATGTCAGGCTTTTGAGTGTCCTTGCAAAGAAAGGTGGCTATATTGGTCACGGATTTGTTTTTGTTTTGTTTTTGAATGTCCGAAATGTATATTTGTGAATGTTGAGATGTTATATTGGTTTCACTGGTAAAAATAAATAATTGAAATGGGTATATATATATTTTTTTTGTGAAGTTGCCTAATAATTATGCACAGTAATAGTCACCTGCACACACAGAGATCCCCCTAAAATAGCTAAAACTAAAAACAAACTAAAACCTACTTCCAAAAATATTCAGCTTTGATATTAATGATTTTTTTGGGTTCATTGAGAACATGGTTGTTGTTCAATAACAAAATGAATCCTCAAAAATACAACTTGCCTAATAATTCTGCACTCCCTGTATTTTTACTAAAATACTATTTTATAATTCATTTTATACACAAATGACTCTCTTCATCCTTTTTGAATATATAAGCCTTTTAAAATAGAATGATTGGCTGGTGAAAATCGTTGGTTGGGACTTCCAGTGACGCAATTTACGACCTGTTGTTCCCCTGTATGGTATTTTGAAGTATGCAGGTCTGAATAGAACAATACAATAGAACACTGGAAGAGGAAACTTGTGGAAGAGAAAAGAGAGGAGAAGGAGAAGTTGAATATTCCTGCCAAGATCCGGGAGGGTAATATCCACAAGCTTGCGCTGGAAAGCACAAGGTCAAAATTATCTGGTGAGTGTGTAGAAGCAAAGACTGTTACCTGGAGCACTAAATGCATTGAAGTTATCTGCACTGGAGCACTGTTGGTTTTTATGAAGCACTTTTTTATGAAGCACATTATGGAGTGGGGGCATTGGGGGCAGTTCGTAGTGGGAGCAGTGCATTGTTGGAGCAGTGAGCAGTATGGAGTGGGGGCAGTATTGAGTGGGGACCGCATGGCGTGAGGACAGCATGGAGTGGGGACAGTATGTTGTGGGAGCAGTGAGCAGTATGCAGTGGGGCAGTATGGAGTGGGGACACCATGGACTGGGGACAGCATAGATTGGGGACAGCATGGAGTGGGGACAGTATGTTGTGGGAGCAGTAGGCAGTATGGAGTGAGGACATCATGAAGTCGGGACAGCAGGGAGTGGGGACAGCTTGGATTGGGGGCAGCATGGAGTTAGAACAGTATGGAGTGGGGACAGTATGTTGTAGGAGCAGTGAGCAGTATGCAGTGGGGAGAGCAGGGCGTGAGGATAGCATGGAGTGAGGACAGCATAGACTGGTGACAGCATGGAGTGGGGATAGTATGCAGTGGGGCAGTATGTAGTGGGGACAGCATGGAGAGGGGACAGTATGGAGTGAGGGCATCACAAAGTTAGGACAGCTTGGATTGGGGACAGCATGGAGTTAGTACAGTATGGAGTGGGGACAGCATGGAGTGAGGATAGCATGGAGTGAGGACAGCATGGAGTGGGGACAGTATGTTGTGGGAGCAGTATGCAGATAGCAGTATGGAGTGAGGACATAACGCAGTCGGGACAGCACGGAGTGGGGACAGCTTGGGTTGGGGACAGCTTGGATTGGGTACAGTATGGAGTGGGGACAGTGAGTTGTGGGAGCAGTATGCAGTTAGGCAGTATGGATTGGGGACAGTATGGAGTGAGGACATCACAAAGTCGGCACAGCATGCAGTGAGGTCAGCATGGAGTGGGGACAGCATGGATTGAGGAGAGCATGGAGTAAGGACAGTATGAAGTTGCACCGCTGGAACCAGTTCCCTTCCAAATTATTTGTGTGCAGGGTAGGGAGCATTACAGATGAAGATAGTTTGCTCAGGAGAAAAGCCTCTCCTGATCATAACTGGAAATTCCCAGGCTGCCATCTGTGCTCCCCTTCCCAGTCCTCACCTCCTCAGTACAGTGGCCACCCGTATATGTTGGGAAGTTGGCCACGCCTCCTCCACCAGCCTTGATCAGCCTTTAGAGAAGCTGCAGCCGGAGAGAGTCTCTATGGGCTGCCAGTCATAGGAGGCTGAGCGCCAGGTAAAGAAAGCTTCAGAGGCATGCTGGTTCTCTAGGGCTAGGCGACCCGATGGAGCCTGATATGGCAATGGACAACTGCCTATAGTCTATGGGCAGCCCTGGTCACAAAGATGGGGGTGCTAGTAATAATTTTGGGGGTGCTATAGTACCCCCCAAGCACCCCCCTAGCGCCGCCCCTGCTTGATGTGAAACATCTGCACGTTGTGTTTTCTACGTTGTAAAAAATACCATTAAAGGCCATTAAATATTGATGTGGTGTGTTGGCAGCCAATTCCAATAAATGCCTTTACAGAATGCACAGTAATACCACACTAGAGGGTGTGCAACCAGACTTCAACAGTCTAAATGGGTCCTAACTGTACAGTTTACATGGACAAGAATATTCTTGTTTTAAGCCTGAACTACTAATACAATTGGACTCAATGAAAGAAGATGCATTGTGAGTTCCTCATTTTTAGTATATCGCATTGTCTTATGGAGTCAGGCCAAGTGGAATGCTAACCGACCTTTAGTATGAAATACTCTATTTTGCAAATGTGTGGAAATAAGCAACAGGGATGAGATTAAGATTCACCAGTTGATGAAATTGTGGCAAATTTCCAGCATCTGACCAGAATTGGCAGATTTTTGTACCACCCTTAGTGCCCTTAATTTTCCAAGTTGTTGTACCACCCACCAAACATAATGTTAAACCAAACCAAACAAAGTCAAATGAGCAGCATAAATATGTATTTTGCTTCAGCCAATCCCTGGGGAGTTGTGCCCAGTAGGTGGCTGGAGAGGCTCAAAAGTCCTAAGAGAGACACAGCTATCCTATTGGATCGCCAGAAATATAGCAAAAAGTATGAATTAAAAAGAACAGTCAGCAATTCAGCAGATGACATACAGTGCCTTGAAAAAGTATTCAAACCCCTTGAAATTTTCCACATTTTGCCATGTTACAACCAAAAACATAAATGTATTTTATTGGGATTTTATGTGCTAGACCAACACAAAGTGGCACATAATTGTGAAGTGAAAGGGAAATGATAAATGGTTTTCAGACTTTTTTACAAATAAATATGTGAAAAGTGTGGCGTGCATTTGTATTTAGTCCCTGTATTTAGGACTGATACCCCTAACTAAAATCTAGTGGAACCAATTGCCTTCAGAAGTCACCTAATTACACCTGTGTGTAATTTAATCTCAGTATGAATACAGCTGTTCTGTGAAGCCCTCGGAGGTTTGTTAGAGAACCTTAGTGAACAAATGGCATCATTAAGGCCAAGGAACATACCAGACAGATCAGGAATAAAGTTGTGGAGAAATTTAAAGCAGGGTTAGGATATAAAAACAATATCCCAAGCTTTGAACATCTCACAGAGCGCTGTTCAATCCATTAGATCCAATCCAGTGCAGACTGGAATATTTCGTATCGTTTTTTTGTTTTCGTTTGGAAAATAAATTTATTTAGTTACTCCCGAAAATCGTTTTGATTTATTTAGTTTTTCGTTGGGGAATAGCTTTCGTCCGAAAATCCAATAATACTTGGTTTCTGTCGAATGGTCAAACGAATATTCGACGGAACGTCGAATCTTTGTTGGTTTCTGTCTAATGGTCAAAAAATATTCGACGGAATGTCGAATCTTTACGCCGAATCGTACATTTCCATTTGAATATTCCGCCTACAAGAATTCTAATGTTGTATGACTAGTAATAATGTCGAATCTATTCTCTATAATGTCAAATCTATTTTCTCATAAATTGAAATATATTCTCTGTAATGTCGAATGTATTATTTCTATAGTGTCGAATCTTTTCCCTATAATGTCGAATCTTTTCCCTATAATGTCGAATCTCTCTATATCGAATTTTTACCGCAACGAAAACGAAAATAAAGCATTTTTTATGTCGGATCTTTCGGTTTTCGTTTCTTGCACTTTTGTTATCGTTTGTTAACAAAGTTCACATAAATTTAACCTATGGATTCCTAACCGATGGGAAAAAAATGATCGTTAGTAGGCACAACCATCGGTTAAAAATCCACGCATGCTCAGAATCAAGTCGACACATGCTCGGAAGCATTGAACTTTGTTTTTTTCAGCACGTCGTTGTGTTTTACGTCACCGCGTTCTGACACAATCATTTTTTTAACCGATGGTGTGTAGGCGCGACGGATCATCAGTCAGCTTCATCGGTTAACCTATGACAACGGTCCTTCAGACCGTTCTCATTGGATGGATGTACAGGGCTTTAGTCGTGCTCTCCACAAATCTGGTCTTTATGGAAGAGTGGCAAGAAGAAAACCATTGTTGAAAGAAAACCATAAGAAGTCCCGTTTGCATTTTGCGAAAAGTCATGTGGAGGGCACAGAAAACATGGAAGAAGGTGCTCTGGTCAAATGGGACCAAAATATACCTTTTTAGCCTAAAAGCAAAAGACAATGTGCAGTGGAAAACGAACACTGCACATCACCCTGAACACACCATCCCTACTGTAAAACATGGTGGTGGCAGCATCATGTGGTGGGGATGCTTTTTTTCACCAGGGACAGGGAAGCTGGTCAGAGTTGATGGGAAGATGGATGGAGCCAAATACAGGGCAATCTTAGAAGAAAACCTGTTAAGAGTCAGCAAAAGACTTGAGACTGGGGCAGAGGCTCGTCTTCCAGCATGACAACGACGCTAAATATACAGCCAGAGCTACACATCCCCAAAAAGACTTGCAGCTGTAATTGCAGTGAAAGGTGATTCTACAAAGTATTGACTCAGGGGAGATGAATACAAACGCACACAACACTTTTCACATATTTATTTGTAAGAAATTTTAAAAAACATTTATCATTTTCCTTTCACTTTCGTTTTTGGTTGTAACATGACAAGCTGTGGAAAATTTCAAGGGGTATGAATACTTTTTCAAGGCAATGTAGATCTAATATTTTGGGAAAAAATTGGGGACAGAGGTAAGTGGAAGTGAGGGGTGGTGACCTTAGGGCTTATATTTTACACAGACATATTCCTTGCCCTTCCTACTCTGCATTTGGGACCATTGGGGCTGCTAAACCTAACATTAGGTTATGAAGTCTGTAACTGTGGTAAATACTGAAGCTCTGTTTTTTGCTGTGTTGTGCTGTCGTTTTGACATCTGCTCCCCTATGCCTTGCTATCACTTTGACATCTGATTCCTGTGCTCTGCTTTCACTTTGACATTTGGTCTGCTGTGCTCATGCTGTCCTTTTGACATGTATTTGCTGTGCTCTTCTTTGACTTTGACATCTGATTGCTGAGTTCTGCTTTCACTTTGAAATCTGGTACCCTTTGTTCTGCTGCCACTTTGACATATTGTCTGCTGTGTGCTGCTTTAACTTCAAAATCTGGTTGCTGTTTTCTGCTGTCACTTTGACATCGGGTCTGCTGTGCTCTGCTTTCACTTTGACGTCTGGTCCACAATGCACTGCTATCACTTTGACATCTATTTGCTGTTTTCTGCTGTCACTTTCACATATGATTGCTGTGCTCTGCTGTCACTTTGACACCTGATCCACAATGCTCTGCTGTCACTTTGAGATCTGGTGCGCTGTGCTCTGTTGTCACTTTCACGTCAGGTTTGCTGTGCTCTTTTGTCACTTTGACATTTGGTCTGCTGTGTTCTGCTGTCACTTTGACATCTGATTGCTGTGTTCTGCTTTCACTTTTCAATATGGTCCCCTTTGTTCTGCTGTCACTTTGACATTGGGTCTTCTGTGCTGTGCTTTCACTTTGACATGATTGCTGTGCTCTGCTGTCACTTTAATATTTGGTCTGCTGTGCTCTGCTTTCACTTTGACGTCCGTTTGCTGTTTTCTACTGTCACTTTGACATATGATTGCTGTGCTCTGTTGTCACTTTGACATCTGACTGCTGTTTTCAGCTGTCATTTTGACATCTGATTGCTGTGCTCTGCTGTCACTTTGATATCTGATCAGCTGTGCTCTGCTGTCACTTTAACATATGGTCCATTATGCTCTGCTGTCACTTTGACATCTGGGTTGCTGTGCTCTGCTTTCACTTTGACACCTGGTCCACAATGCTCTGCTGTCACTTTGATATGTGCTCTGCTGTCACTTTGACGTCTGGTGCTCTGCTGTCACTTTGATATGTACTCTTCTGTCACTTTGACGTCTGGTGCTCTGTGCTCTGCAGTCACTTTGATATGTGCTCTGCTGTCACTTTGACATCTGGTGCACTGAGCTCTGCTGTCACTTTCACGTCAGGTTTGCTGTGCTCTTTTGTCACTTTGACATTTGGTCTGCTGTGTTCTGCTGTCACTTTGACATCTGATTGCTGTGTTCTGCTTTAACTTTTCAATATGGTCCCCTTTGTTCTGCTGTCACTTTGACATCTGATTGCTGAGTTCTGCTATAACTTTGACATTTGGCCTGCTGTGCTCTGCTGTCACTTTGACATCTGGTCCCCTTTGTTCTGCTGTCACTTTGACATCAGTCACTGATATAAAGCAGGCAGCTGTATACTGACACCAGAGCCTACTGATTACAATGAGAGAACCTCTCATTTTAGGGGCTCATTCACACCAGCCCAACTGCTAAACCATGTGCGCTCTCGCCGCTCTGCTCTTCTGTATGCAGGGACATTGTGATGCAGTGATCACACGGTTTACCTTTTTTTCTCCTTTTTAAATTTTGTGTCAGAAAACATTAATACAATGCACCTAAAACCAAGGCAGTGTTATGGTGTAAACAAGGGGCAATGAAAACAATTATTTTGTATGATGTGCCCTTGCGTTGACATATGCAGCTCAATGGAGATAATGTGAATGACCCCCAAGGCTTCTGTGTCTGCATTTTTTATGTGTGTTTTTTTGCATTTTTCACACCAGAAAAAGCCACCTGCACATTTTCTCAGTTCACACTGCAGCACCACACCTAGGTGTGGCCCCTTAGACAATAATAGGATTTCTCTTCTGATGACCGGGGTGCGACAAATCGCACAGGTGTGCACAGGGACTAGGTGACGTCCTGGACTGTCAGTTTGACCTCTTGATCCTACTCAGCACACAAGGCAGCTGAGGGTGATGCAGACATTGCAGAGCCAGGGGAGGCTGTGGCCCCAACTACACCCCCACTTTATTAGCACTGGGGCAGCAGCCTCTCCTCTGTTGGATGCCTTGGTCCAGACCTGTGTGACACTCTGACTTCCTTCCAGACTCCTTTTTATTTGATAATTAAATCTGAACTCCAAGTAGGACCTTTATTGCATAGCCAGCTTGCATACATACGTACATCTGTCACACCTGATGGTCTGCTGGGAAGCTGACTATCACTATAGCTGTTGGCGCTACTACGGTGATTGCCATGATCTTCCGGGTACTGTGCCGGGTGACGGCCCCTCTGCACAATATCCAAAGGAGGATTTACTCACCCAATCCTTCGATTCTCTGGAAAATGGTGCTCCCCACATCCAGTGGTGGACTGTTCCTGACCTCATCGCATCCAGAGGCAGTCTATGGTAGAGTGACCAGACATCCCCAGTTTCAGGGGACAGTCCCCTGATTGAGGACACTGTCCCCGGACCAAGTCTGTCCCGGGTTTTGTCCCCAGATTGGATTTAATAGGGGGCAGGGGCAATTTCAAAGACAGTGGGGCAGATCCTCAAAGATCTGCACCGGCGCAGCGTATCTGAGATACGCTACGCCACCGTAACTTACCTGGCTTTGGTTTGAATCCAGAAAGAATTTGCGCCGTATGTTACGGCGGCGTAGTATATTTCTCGCGGCGTAAGGGCTCATAATTCAAATGCGGCGAGTAGGGGGCGTGTTTCATTTAAATGAAGCGCGACCCCGCGCCGAACGAACTGCGCATGCCCCGTCCATCAAAACTCCCCGGGTGCATTGCTCCAAATGACGTCGCAAGGACGTCATTGTTTTCGTTGTGAACGTAAATGGCGTCCAGCCCCATTCACGGACGACTTACGCAAACGACGTAAAATTTTCAAAATTATACGCGGGAACGACGGCCATACTTAACATTGAGTACGCCACCAGATAGCAGCTTTAACTATACGCCGGAAAAAGCCAAACGGAAACGATGTAAAAGAATGCGACGGCCGCTCGTACGTTCGTGGATCGTCGGAAAAAGCTAATCTTCTAGATTGTAAGCTCTAACGAGCAGGGCCCTCTGATCCCTCCTGTATTGATTGTATTGTGACTGTACTGTCTTCCCTGATGTAAAGCGCTGCGCAAACTGTTGGCGCTATATAAATCCTGTATAATAATAATAATAATAATTTGCATACTCTACGCGGATTACGACGTGAACGCCACCCAGCGGCCGCCGGAAAATTGCATCTTAGATCCGACGGCGTACTAAGGCGTACGCTTGTCGGATCTAACACAGATGCCGTCGTATCTTGTTTGGTGGATACCAAAACAAAGATACGACGCGCAAAATTTGAAATTATGCGGCGTATCAACAGATACGCCGGCGTAATTTCTTTGAGGATCTGCCCCCAGTCAGTGCAGAATTAAAATAAAAATTATATTACATTTCTTCAGTTTCGGACGCACCCATTCAGCTTCGCTCGCATGTTCTTCTGCCTTGGCTCAAATCCTGGCCAGCCACCTGCCTATCTCCTTACCTTCCCTGGCGGAGGGATCTTCCTCCGCTCCCCATCCAGTAGTAGCCGGGGCCCGGAGAGTAAGACTTGAGAGGCTGTGAGGCGGGCGGCGACGGGCAGAGAGTCGCTGATTGTTGCCATTACTAGCAAAGAAAAAATATGTCCCTGGATTTCATTTTAAAAATCTGGTCACCTTAGTCTATGGGAGTGATGATGTCAGGAACAATCCACTGCACAAGATAACTGGACAGCAGGGGGGTGGGAGCTGCAGGGATCGGTCTTGCACTGGGAGGATCGGAGGATTAGGTAAGTATATCTTGGCTCTCCAATCTCCTACACCAGGCATTACTAAATAGCGAATTGCAGCCCAAACCCAGACCGAGTGACAGTCCTGTCCGGACCGCCATTGCCACACCATTTAGCTATCTGTGTGTCCTCTCTTCCTCCCGTCGCTGCTGTCACCTTTACAGCAGGAGGAGCGATTGGCCTGGATGGAGGGCGGGAGCTGCCCTGCTTTAAATGTTAAAAAGCAGCTGATTGGTTTCTATGATGCGGGGCGGTCCTAGCAACCAATCACACTCTTGTTAACATGAGCAGTTTGAAAGTACACGCCCAGAACGATCGCTCCAAAGAATGCATGAATGTAGAAACCCTTCTGCTTTTAGAATCACTTTAACCCTTACATCAGTGTGATCATCTCTCCCCCCTCCCCTTCCAGACCTACCTTACATAGCAGAGGGGAGGGAGGAGAGATGATCACACTGATGTAAGTGATTCTAAAAGCAGAAGGGTTTCTACATTCATGCATTCTTTGTGCAGCAGTCCCCCCCTAATACTTACCTGAGCCCCATCGCGATTCAGCGATGTGCACAGGAGCCTTGGCCTGGACATGCAGAGCCGCGGCTCAGGAGTGAGGCTGCATCGGTGCCCCGCAGCAAGTTGCTTGCTCTGGGGTCACTCTACAAGAGGGACCCAAGAAGAGGAGGATCGGGGCTGCTCTGTGCAAAACAACGTGTTGCACAGAGCAGGTAAGTATAACATGTTTGTTATTAAAAAAAAAAAAAAAGAAGAATGATGGCCAGGCGGTGGCTTTCCCACCCTGACTGGATGTTATCATTATATAGGATTAATATAGCGCCAACAGTTTGCGCATCGCTTAACAAAATGAAGGCAGACAATACAGTTACATTACAACTTGGTACAAGAGGAATCAGAGGTCATGACGTCCTGTCAGAAAGTGGCACGATCTGTCACTGGTTGTGTCCACAGGGTGACTGATCAGTGTCTGACGGTACATGTGACCAATCACAGCAGGGAACATGACAGTTGTACACAATGCATGGAGCAACTGTGTGCAGTCTAATTGCCTTTAGTAAATCAGCCCCAGTGTGTTATGGCCAAGAATCTGCTCCTAGAATCTCTCTGCCAAGACACAAGTGTAATATGGCCAAAGATGGGTTTAGTAGCATGGAAGCCAGATCTCTCTCTATCTCCTTCTCCCTCTTTCTTTCTCTCTCCCTCCATCCATCTTTCTTTCTCTCCCTCCATCCATCTTTTTTCTTTCTTTCTTTCTTTCTTTCTCTCTGCATCCTTCATCCTTCTTTCTTTCTCTCCCTCCATCCCTCTTTTTTCTTTATCTCTCACTCATCTCTCTTTCTTGCTTTCTCTCTCCCTCCATCCCTCTTTTTTTCTTTCTTTCTCCTTCCATCCCTCTTTCTTTCTCTCTGCCTCCTTCATCCTTCTTTCACTCTTATTCCATCACTCTTTCTTTCCTTTTTTTCTTTCTCTCTCTCCCTCCATCCATCTATTTTCTTTCTTTCTCTTTCTCTGCCTCCTCCATCCCTCTTTCACTTGTATTCCATCCCTCTTTCTTTCTTTTCTTTTTTTCCTTTCTCTCTCTCCCTCCATCCCTCTTTCTCTTTTTTTCTCTCCCCTTCATCCTTCTTTATTTATCTCTCCCTCCATCCCTCTTTCTTTCTTCCTCTCTCCATCCCTTTTTATATTTCCCTTTATTCCTCTTTCATTTTTTCTCTATCCCTTCATCCCTCATTCCTTCTTTCTCCCCCTTCTTTTTCTCTCACCCTCCCTCTCTCTGATTTTCTTTCTATCTCTCTCCCTCCCTCTTTTTCTTTCTCTTACTGCCCCCATCCCTGTTCCTCAGTTTATTTTTCTTTCTCTCTTCCTTCATTCCTCTTTCTTTCTGTCTCCCCCTCTCTTCCTTACTTTCTCTCTTCCTCTCCCTTCTTTTCTTTCTTTCTCTCCCCCACTCTCTTTCTCTCTTCCTCCGTCCCTCTTTGTTTCTCTCTCTCCCTCCAATCCCTCTTTCTTTTTTTTTCTCTCCCCCTCCATCCTTCCATCTTTATTTCTCTCTCCCTCAATCCCTCTTTCCTTCTCTTTTTCCTTCTTTCTCCCCCCTTCTCTTTCTCTCTCCCTCCCTCTCTTTTACATTCTCTCTCCCTCCCTCTCTTTTTCTTTCTCTCTCCCTCCCTCTCTTTTTCTTTCTCTCTCCCTCCCTCTCTTTCTCTCCCCACTCCCATCCCTGTTTCTCAATTTATTTTTCTTTCGCTCTTCCTTCATTCCTCTTTATTTCTCTTCCTTCGTCCCTCTTTCTTTCTCTCTCCCTCTCTTCCTTTCCCTTCTTTTCTTTCTCTCTCTTTCCCACTCTCTTTCTTTCTCCCTCCCTCTGTCCCTCTTTCTTTCTCTCTGCCTCGCTCCATCCCTCTTTCTTTCTTCCTCTCTCCATCCATTTTTCTCTCTCCCTCCATCCCTCTCTTTCTTTTTTTCAATTTCCCTTCATCCCTCTTTCTCTCTCAGTCTATCTTTCTTTCTCTCTCTCCCTCCATCCCTCTTTCTCTTTTTTTCTCTCCCCCTCCATCCCTCTTTCTTTCTTCCTCTCTCCATCCCTTTTTATCTTTTCCTTGATTCCTCTTTCATTTTTTCTCTATCCCTCCATCCCTCATTCCTTCTTTCTCCCCCTTCTCTTTCTCTCTCTCTCTCCCTCTCCTTTTCTTTCTCTCTCCGCCCCCATCCCTGTTCCTCAATTTCTTTCTCTCTTCCTTCATCCTTCTTTCTTTCTCTTCCTTCGTCCCTATTTCTTTCTCTCTCCCTCTCTTCCTTACTTTCCCTCTTCTTCTCCCTTCTTTTTTTTGTCTCTCATTCCCACTCTTTTTCTTTCTCTCTCCCTCCATCCCTCTTTCTTTCTTCCTCTCTCCATCCCTTTTTATCTTTTCCTTGATTCCTCTTTCATTTTTTCTCTATCCCTCCATCCCTCATTCCTTCTTTCTCCCCCTTCTCTTTCTCTCTCTCTCTCTCCCTCTCTTTTTCTTTCTCTCTCTCTCCCTCTCTCTTTCTTTCTTTCTCTCTCCGCCCCCATCCCTGTTCCTCAATTTCTTTTTCCTTCGTCCCTATTTCTTTCTCTCTCCCTCTCTTCCTTCCTTACTTTCCCTCTTATTCTCCCTTCTTTTTTTTCTCTCTCTTTCCCACTCTCTTTCTTTCTCTCTCCCTCCATCCCTCTTTCTTTTTTTCTCTTTCCCTTCATCCCTCTTTCTTTTTTTCTCTTTCCCTTCATCCCTCTTTCTCTCTCCCTCTATCTCTCTCATTTTTCTTTCCTCCTCCACCCCTCTGTCTATATTTCTCTCTCCCTCTCTCTTTTTCTTTCCTCCTCCACCCCTCTTCCTATATTTCTCTCCCCCTCTATCTTTCTTTCTCTCCCCCTCTATCTTTCTTTTGTTCTCTCTCCCTCTCTTTTTTTTTTATTTCTCTCTCCCTTCCTCTTTCTTTGCACGCCACATTTTTTTTTCACTCCTACTAAACCAAGCCTAAAATGAATGGCCCGCCCCCTAATTAAAATAATATTCTGCCTACAGAAAAAAAAAAGGTGTCCCTAAAACTTTTTGGAGAATGTTGGCACCTATGTGAAACTAAAAGAACATCTAAAATGTTGGGTTGTCACCAGAACAGGTGACCTGGGATTTCCTCTCACTTCCTGTTTGGCTATGGGACAGGAAGTGAAGAGAAATCTCCCCAGGGGACACAGATGGTAGTAAAAAAGGAAACTGGTGGGGGTTATAATAACTCTCGCTTTTTCTATCCAAAACGGAAAAGTTTTCCCTTTCGTTGTCCATGAAGTGATGTTGGTACATAAGGAGCACGGTGGGGCATGTATACGTCAGCTGAGTGTGTTTGGTGGTTCTCCCCGGACGGTGTGTACAGCCCCATAGACAGCCATAGGATGGGATTTGGAAGGTTTTGCACCTTTCTCGCAGAAAAGTGGGCGGTGCAGTGCGCGGCGCTGTGATAGGTAGCCGCGGGCAGGAGGGCGGGGTGTGAATGGGCGGGTGACGGGCTCCGGTGAGAGGGCGGTGGTGTAGGTGAAGTGGGCGGGGTCGGCGGCCGTCACTTGGCAGGTCGTGTTGCCAGGAAGCGGCGCTCAGTCGGCGGACGTCGTGCAGTTTGCGGGGAAGTTTGTTGACATCGGGCCCGGAAGGAGAGGAAGGAGGAGGGGGGAGAACGGATCAGCCCCTCCCGGATGGCCTCTCATTATCGTCCTCGCTCCGGCCCGGGCCTCTCCTCATCGTCTCCGGAAGGGGGCACCATGACAGGCTGAGCCCGGAGAGCCCCGGTCCCCCCTCAGGGACTGACCGACCGCCCGGACTGTGTGTTCTCAGACCCAGAGGAGCTCCGACATGGCGGCCTCCCAGGCCTCGTCCTCCTCCAACCCGAGGAAGTTCAGCGAGAAGATCGCCCTCCATAACCAGAAACAGGCCGAGGAGACCCGGGCCTTCGACGAGCTCATGACCGACCTGACCGTCTCCAGGGTGAGCGGAGGGGGAGGGGCTGTGTGTCCGGGGGGAGGGGCTTCTGTCAGTGTGCAGGGGCCCCTCTGTGCTGTCTGTGGGGGCCCTACTGTCAGTGTGTAGAGGCCCCTGTGCTGTCTGTGGGGCCCTTCTGTCAGTGTGTAGGGGCCCCTGTGCTGTCTGTGGGGGCCCTACTGTCAAGTGTAGGGGCCCTTCTGTGCTGTCTGTGGGGGCCCTTCTGTGCTGTCTGTGGGGGCCCTTCTGTGCTGTCTGTGGGGG
This sequence comes from Rana temporaria, assembly GCF_905171775.1. Lineage (NCBI taxonomy): Eukaryota > Metazoa > Chordata > Amphibia > Anura > Ranidae > Rana > Rana temporaria. The sequence goes on from NC_053491.1 coordinate 48,981,383, forward strand.
CCCTTCTGTCAGTGTGTAGGGGCCCCTGGGCTGTCTGAGGGGGCCCTTCTGTCAGTGTTTTTGGAGTGGCCCCTGTGCTGCCTGAGGGGCCCCTTCTGTCAGTGTTTTTGGAGTGGCCCCTGTGCTGCCTGATGGGCCCCTTCTGTCAGTGTTTTTGGAGGGGCCCCTTCTGTCAGTGTTTTTGGAGGGGCCCCTTCTGTCAGTGTGGCCCCTTCTGTCAGTGTTTTTGGAGGGGCCCCTTCTGTCAGTGTTTTTGGAGGGGCCCCTTCTGTCAGTGTTTTTGGAGGGGCCCTTTTACTGCCTGGGGGGCCCTGCTGTCAGTGTTTTTGGGGGGGCCCTTCTGCTGCCTCGGGGGGCCCTTCTGTCTGTTTTTGGGGTGCTGCCTGGGGGAGGGGCCTTCTGTCAGTGTTTTTGGGGGGGCGGGGTCCCCTGTGCTGCCTGGGGGGGGCCCTTGTGTTTTTGGGGGGGCTCTTCTGTCAGTGTATTTGGGGTGCTGCCTGGGGGAGGGGCCTTCTGTCAGTGTGTAGGGGGTGCCCCTCTGTCGGTGTGGAGGGGCCCTGTGCTGTCAGGGGGGCCCTTCTGTCTGTACCTTGGGAGGGTTGGGCCCCTATGCTGTGTGATTGGACCCTCATATCATTGGGATTGTACAATGTCCTAGATCCTCTGACATGTATGTAGTAACAGGACCTGCCTGGTTGCATACAAGGTGATTGGATGGAGGTTCGGTGTCTCTAAAGTTGATTGGTCAGATTATATTGTGTATGGTGATTCGTCAAGTGGTACTATAGGGAACCCCCCCCCCCCTATTTATTTATAGAGCAACCCCGGTCAGATTGTTTTCTTTGCCATCTGTCCCATTGGGGAGATTTCCCTTCACTTCCTGTCCTATAGCCAAACAGGATGTGAGATGAAATCCCTGCAAATGAAGGGAATTCTTTGGGCACCCCTAGGTCACTGGAACTAGTATTCCCAATGGAAGATTTTCCCTCTTCTCCGGGGACAACCCAACATTTGTGATTTCCTTTTACTTTCAGTTATAATGGTAAACGGACAAATATAGCGGCTGAATCTCCTATTGGGCGCTGATGATCAGTTCTCTGATTATCTGTGTACAGGTCACACGTCCCGGTGGTAAGGGAAGGGTACCAGATCAAGCCCACATCCCCAGCACCCAATGAGATGTTGGAGGTGGGCAGACATGAGAGCATACAAGGGGAGCCCTCAGTCATAATGGCGGTGCGCCGCGCTCATCACAGCCCCGCCCACCAAAGAACGCTGGTTCCCAGAAACGAGCGCTGTATCCTATTCCAGCAGGCCGCAAAGCTGCGCCCTCAATTACCAGCCGCATGGGGAGACCCTATCCCAGTGGCGGACTGACAACTCATGGGGCCCCCGGGCAATAGAAGATTATGGGGCCCCCAGGCTTACAGGTGGCCACCACGCCAGGAGGCAGTGCAGAGGCGGGGCAGCTAAAATCTCAGGATTTTTACATCAAAAGCACGTCGGTTTCGGACATATCAGGGACAGATGTAAAAAAAAAAAAAAAAAAACACAGAGTTTTACATACTGTCCCTGGTTTTATTGAGCCTGGCAACCCTGATGGGGCCTCCTAGTGGCATGGGGGCCCTCGGGCAGTGCCCGAGAGCCCCAATGGTCAGTCCGCCCCTGCCCTATCCAGACCGCTGCTGCTGTGTAGCCCAGGTGCCCTGGCACCCTGGATTTGTTGAGCCCTGGTATATTGTATGAATGGCCTATATGATGTGTTGGTAGACATGATATTATGTTTCCTGCATATAATAAAAAAAGGGGTACAGCACTGCGGAGCTCGCTGTCCCCTTATGCCCTCCCCCGGCCATTCTCTCCCTGCTGAGATATGTGTGTATATTTAATATATCAGTGTAGATGTGACATTCAAAGGAAATTCGTCTCTCATAGACATCAGTCATTAATAAAGTGGGCAACTGGGAGCTGCCAGCTGTTGGGATTGGAAGCCTCAGCCTGGGGTGGCATGTTGGGGGCGGGTCTACTGGAGAACCAGGTGTAATGTTTTCTTTCTAGTTTTAGGTATAGGAGGGAGGCTAAATTCTTTCCTTCTTTCCTTCTTTCCTTCCTTCCTCTCTCTTGGGATATTTTCCTTCACTTCCTGTCTGGAGACACAACCAGAAATGTGAGATCTTCCCATAGGAAGGACCATTTAGATAGGTCCTCATGTTATGGTCTGATCCACACCTGGAGTGATTGTGGTGGATGTCCATTCTAGTGCAGTCCCACTGTAAGGCCCCTTTCACACGGGCTTTCCGCTCAGGTCCGCCTGTCAGTTTTTCAGGTGGACCTGATTGGACATTCCATTCACTCCTGTGGATGTCAGTGGTGACATGTCCGCTGCTATCCGATCCGGTCCGCCGAATACAGACAGATGGAGGTCCTATTTTTCCATCCGTCTGGTGGATGGGATCAGATAAAAATGGACAGGCGTTTTCATCCGATCTCCCCATAGAGGAGAGCAGGACTCTGACAGGTTTGTCTCAACACAGCAGAGTGGATAAAAATCGAAGATTTTAAAAAAAAATCAGATTTTTTTTTTTTTTTTTTTTTTATCAAATTTTAATTTAATGAACTGCTTTTGGAGTAAAAATCGATCTAAAGATAGTGTGTTTTTTTTATTTTTTTTATTTTTTTTCTATTTAACCACTTAAAGCGATGGTTCACCCTCCATAACAAGATTTTAGCATAAAATTAGGCATAGTATGCCTGTATTTATTTTTTTAGCCCGGTACTCACTGTGCAATCGTATATTGAAGATTCCGACTTCAGAGGGAAGGTGATTGACGGCCGGCTATGGCACGTCACGCTCCCCGAAGACAGCCGGAGTAGGTCTCTGCTCTTCACGGCGCTATACGGCGCCTGCGCACAGACTATGCGCAGACGCCGTGAAGAGCCAAGTCCTATTTCGGCTATTTCCGGAGAAGCGTGACGTGCCAGAGCCGGCCGTCAATCATCTTCCCTCTGGATAGGAACGCCCATTGCCCGCAGGGAGTCGGAATCTTCAATATACGATTGCACAGTGAGTACCGGGCTAAAAAAATAAATACAGGCATACTGTAGCTCGCACTACTATGCCTAATTTTATGCTAGAGGGAATTTTTTTTTTTTTTTTTTTTATAGGGTGAACCCCCTCTTTAACAACCGAGGACGTCCTCGACTTTGTGTAGTGATATTTCCAGCCGGCGATTCTGTGCATGATAAGAATGATCAAAGTGGCAGTTCCGCCGCTTGATCGTTCTTATAGGCAGCGGGAGGGGACGCCCTCCCCTCCCGCCGATATCCAGGGCTTCTCCGGGCTCTCCCGTGCCATCGGGGGCCCGGAGAACGAATCGGCCGGCGCTGGCTGGGAAGCATAGAGATGACTGGTGACCAGATGGTCACCAGTCATCTCTATGACCGTCGGAGGCCCGGGCACGACGTTATGACGTCATGCGCGGTACCCGGAAGTAAACAAAGCCGCAATCGCGGCTCTCGGCACGAGATCGGTGAGGGTTTTTTTTTTTCACAATGTTTTCCTCATGTTTGTAAGCCTGGAGGAGAGATGTGGGATCTTATTGACCCCACATCTCTCCATAAAGAGGACCTGTCACACTGATTCCTATTACAAGGGATGTTTACATTCCTTGTAATAGGAATAAAAGTGATCAAAAAAACTACAATTTAAAAAAAGTGTAAAAATAAAAAAATTAAGTAAAAGAAAAATAAAATTACATTTTTTTTATTTTTTTTATTTTTTAACGCCCCTGTCCCCAGTAGCTCGTGCTTAGAAGCGAACACGCATGCAAGTCCCGCCCACATATGTAAACGTCGTTCAAACCCCACATATGAGGTATCGTCGCGTGTGTTAGAGCGTGTGCAACAATTCTAGCACTAGACCTCCTCTGTAACTCGAAAATGGTAACCTGTAAAAAAATTTAAAGCGTCGCCTATGGAGATTTTTAAGTCCCGAAGTTTGGCGCCATTCCATGAGTGTGTGCAATTTTAAAGCGTGACATGTTAGGTATCTATTTACTCTGCATAACATCATCTTTCACATTATAGAAAAAAATTGGGCTAACTTTACTGTTTTTTGTTATTTTTTTAATTCATGAAACCGTTTTTTTCCCCAAAAAAAGGTGTTTAAAAAAAATGATTGCGCTAATACCGTGCAAGGGGGGGGGGGAAGTTGCAATGACTGCCATTTTATTCCCTAGGGTGTCTGCTAAAAAAAATATATATAATGTTTGGGGGTTCCGATTAATTTTCTAGCAAACAAATTGTGATTTTTAAACGAAGGAGAGAAGTGCCAAAATAGTCCCGGTGGGCAAGTGGTTAAGATACATTAATAATTTAGTTTATTCAGCATGAAATGGAGCTTAGTTATGTAGCATGAGACTGTAAATTCTGCAATATTTATATTTCTGGTAAACTCATTCAATGATTCCAAGCTGAATCCGAGATAACATGCACTGCATTGATGCATTCACACAATTTCACAATGAGATAACACAAAGTTTAGGAATATTCCTTTATCCCATTGTTTTGCAAATCTATGTACACTACAAACTGTATGATTGAATCAGTTCTGATATCGCTGTTTTACTAACCTGACAGCTTATTATTCTAAATGGAAAACCTTCATTTTGTTTGCAAATAATAAGGATTCTAATTACCGGCAAGAATAATGCCCCGTACCCACGATCTGGCTTTTGCCCGGCCAAACTCCGATGGAATTCCTCGGAAAAAGTCTAACGGGGCAAACACACGGTCAGAATTTTCGATGGAAAAAGTCTGTTGGACTCGTATGTAAAGAGCACCTGTCATTCAAATCTAATGGCAGCGCCTGTTAGCGGGCATCCACTCACCTGCTGCCGCCACGTTTCTCACCTTGTTGTCCCATTAAAGTGAATGGGACTGTCGGGGAGTCAACAGCGGGTCAGAGGAGGAGCCACTGCAGGACAGAGAAGACAGTTGCTCTTTAACCACTTGCTTACTGGACACTTAAACCCCCCTCCTGCCCAGACCAATTTTCAGCTTTCAGCGCTCTCACTCTTTGAATGACAATTGCGTGGTCTTGCAACGCTCTACTCAAATGATATCTTTTATTTTTTTCCCCACAAATAGAGCTTTCTTTTGGTCGTATTTTGATCACCTCTGCGGTTTTTATTTTTTGTTAAAAAAATTTAAAGACAGAATAAAAAAAAAATTACAAAACCGTTTTAATTTTTGTTTTAAAATTTTGCGAACAGGTTATTTTTCTCCTTCATTGCTGTACGCTGATGGGCGGCACTGAGAATTGGCACTAATGGGTGGCACTGATAACTGGCAGTGATGGGCACTGGTAGGTAGCACTGCTAGGTGACACTGATTCGCACCACTGGTGGGCATTGATAGGTGGTACTCATGGACATTGATGGGTGGCACTGTGGGCACTGGCAGGCGGATGTGCCTCTTTCTCTTCGGGACCGATGTCCCTTGCACAAAAGATCGTGATCGGCTTTTTTTTTTCCTCCTCATGCTGTCAGCGTGAGGAGAAAAAAAAAATTACCGAGCTTTTGTTTACATCACGTGATCAGCTGTCATTGGCTGACAGCTGACCACGTGGTAAGGGGCCGGGACCTAATCGGATCTGTGATCACCCGAGTCTCAGTGATCACAGCGCGCGCCAAGGGGTGGACGTCTATTGACGTAGATCCGCGCTGTAGCCGTCATTCGGCTATAGTGCGGATGGGAAGTGGTTGAAAATGTATGATTTAAATCAAGTTGATTTTAAATCAATCCTTTTTACTAATGATTTTAAATTGTTATTTAAAATGGTCTTGATTTAAATCAAATCCACCCTGCAGCACAGTGAGCGGAGACGGACCTGTCACCCCCCCCCCCCCCCTTGATCAGCGGATTGATCCCCCACCAAGCAAGCCGAGTCCGTCAAATGGATCCACCCCGTGTGAAAGGACCCTAAGATGAGGAGAATGTTTGCTTGTTTGTTCTGCAACCTGGCTGGTTCATACCCCCACATTGATGTGGTGTACACTGGAAAAAAAAGTAGTGCGGTGCAATTGACCACCTCACACTATGCTGCGGCCAATAGAACTTAAAGCAGCACTCTGTGATTTTATTTTTATTTTTTCCTCTCCATGTGGGGCTGTGCCTGCACTGCATCGATTCATTGTTTTTTTTGTAAAGGGGCGGACGCAGGATATACTCACCTGATTCTTTGATCCTCCAGAAAACTGCTCCCCCCCCACATCCAGCGATGGACTGTTCCTGCTGTTTTCAGGTCCAGGGTCTATGGGTGTGATTGCCTGTAGGTACTGTAATTATCTCCTAAACGTGTACCATTTAGAAGATATTTACTTGTGACGTCACCAGCGCATGCCCGTGCCGAGTCCTGCGCTGTGAATATCATCTCCCGCCGTCATTGCGGCGCTGCCAATCAGACTGCCTGAGGACGTGAACCTGGAAGGAAGACTGGGTGAAGATGGAAGCCCTGTTAGCGGCAAGAGAACGTCGCTGGAGGACGTTACACAATGTGCAAGTATGTGATGTATTCTAGCACATTATAACATTACCTTGCAGCTTATAAAAAGCATTGCGGTTTACTACGGCTTTAATGTCTGTCTGCTGGGAGACGGAAGGCTTAAGGCTCCTTTCACACCCGGGCGTGTTTGGGTTGTGGGCAGAATCGGTGTGATTCTCCTCGCCATTTTAAAACGGTCTGCTAAAATGACAAATCGCACAATGCAGATTTCAGATGACATTCATCTACCGGGCACGGGTCAGCGGCCGCTGGCAGTCTTGCATTGTACATGATGTCTTAGGAGTGATGCTTGTGTTTTGGCGCTGCCAGCTGTCATAGGACTGTGGCATAAGCAAGGGCTTGTCTCCATTGGCAACAACCAGGCAGGGCAGTGTTAAAAATTCCGGGGAGACCTCGCTGTGGCAAGGTCTCCTGGAAGTGACGATGAGTACCTGTCATAAACAGGTACCCATCCTCCTAAGGGTGCCAAATGTGGCAGAGGAGGGGGGACAAAGCAAACAAGCAGAGCTTACCCTTTTGTGCAGAGCTTCACTTTAACCACTTCAGCCCCGGACCATATTGCTGGTCAAAACCCAGGCCACTTTTTGCGATTTGGCACTGCGTCGCTTTAACTGACAATTGCTCGGTTGTGCGACGTCTTCCAAACAAAATTGACGTCCTTTTTTTCCTTACAAATAGAGCTTTCTTTTGGTGGTATTTGATCACCTCTGCGGCTTTTAGTTTTTGTGCTATAAACAAAAATAGAGCGACAATTTTAAAAACAAAAGCAAAAAATAAATAAAAAATAAATAAATAAATAATAAAAAATATATATATATATATATATATATATATATATATATATATATATATATATATATATATATATATATATATATATATATATATATATATAGATATATATATATATATATATATATATATATATATATATATATATATATATATATATATATATAATTTGTTATTATATAAAAGAAAATGTCCTCAGTTTAGGCTGATACGTATTCTTCTACATATTTTTCGTAAAAAAAAATCGCAATAAGCGTTTATTGATTGGTTTGCGCAAAAGTTATAGCGTTTACAAAATAGGGGATAGTTTTATGGCATTTTTATAAATATTTTTTTTTTTTTACTAGTAATGGTGGCGATCAGCGATTTTTATCGGTACTGCCACATTATGGCGGACACATTTTTGGGACCATTGGCATTTTTATAGCCATCAGTGCTATAAAAATGCATTGATTACTATAAAAATGACACTGGCAGGGAAGGGGTTAACACTAGGGGGCGGGGAAGGGGTTAAGTATGTTCCCTGGGTGTGTTCTAACTGTAGGGGGGGGTGGACAATCAGGCATTTCTCCCCCTGACAGGAGCGAGAGCTGTGTGTTTACACACACAGGTCCCGGTTCTCGCTCTGTAACGTAACGAGCGATCGCGGGTGCCCGGCAGTGATCGCGCCCGCCAAGCACGCGCGTCGGCGTCAGGGGGGAGCGCGCCTCCGGCGGTGCCCGTGTGCCCCTATTGGCTGCTCAGCGAGATGACGTATAGCTACGTAATCTCGCCCAGCAGATCCGACCTGCCGCCGTATAACTGTGTCAGCTGGTCGGCAAGCAGTTAACCTTGTTTCCTCTAGTACTGACATTATGGGGTGGATTTACTAAAGGCAAATAGGCTGTGCACTCTGCAAGTGCAAATCTAGAGCATACGAGGGGAAGCTCTGCTGACTTCCATTATCCAATTGGGTACAAGCAAAATTTTTTATTTATTTTTTTCCTTATCCCCTTGCATGTGATTGGGCGTTCTTTGTAAAGTGAAGCTTCACCTCCATTGATTAAGCTCTGAAGCAAGTGCACTTGTAAAGTACACAGTCTATTTGCCTTTAGTAAATCTACCCCATGTTAAGCTTTGGCCCCGTACACATCGTCTGTCAATTATGATCCCTACATCAGAGACTGAACTGGCTGGCTCAGTGGTGCCTTTACCTTTGACCCCATGGAGTGGCTTATTATCAATGCGCCAACATATGGTGGGCTGCCATTGAACATGTGGTTACACTTCGCTTCTTTCTAGACAAGCTGCAATGCGTTTCCCATCATATTGTAATTCATCTGTTACCCAAATGGATACATTAAAGTAGTACGAAACCCTGAGTGTTTTTCATCATTGACAGTGCAGTCTCTGGGGGAACCTGCAGGGAAGTGCCTTTCCATTCCAGGCTGCAATACTGCGTTTTTAGTTGATGCACACAGGGTAGGAGACATAACTCCACAACTCTAGTCCCTGAATGCAAGGGTGGTTCCATAGGATGCTGCCGGAGAAAAGAGCCCCCCTGAAACAGGAAACCTGGGGCAGCGGTCATGACACCCGCATAACTACTTCAAGACCGCATTACGTTGTGGCTTACCGGAGTTGAGATATTAGTCATACCCCAGTATTTTTTTTTCTTTCTACAGCCGGCTTTCTTGTGAAAGCGTTCCGAGCGGCTCATGAGCTGCTGGAAAGCTTTCAGAAGCAGCAGGAGGGGACGCCCCCAACTGCCCCCACCAGTCGCTGGCCGGTGTTTCAAACCGGCGAGCCCGAGGAATGATCCGATGGTGCGGCAGGCTGATCCCAGAGACAATCGAAGACTAGATTGTCTGTCTTTGATCTCCTCTATGACCCTGGAGGACCGGAGGGATGTTATGATGTCACTTCTGGTCTAGGGTGGAAGTAAACAAAACAACATTTTATTTACTGTATTTGCTGGCGTATAAGACTACTTTTTACACTTAAACTGCCCAAAAAGCAGGGGTCGTCTTATACGCCGGGTCAGCTGCTCGGATGCTTGCTGGATGTGCGCTAATACTGCATGTAGCTTCGGCTACATACAGTATATACCGCTTACGCTTAGCCAATCCCGGTGAGCGATGTATTCAAATGAATACAGAGCCTGCTCGGATTGGAGTAACAACCTCTGCCAATCCAAGCAGGCTTCATACAGTAGCCTGCTCAGATTGGCTTTGAGAGTCAGAGAGGCGTGGGCTGATGATGTTACAGCCTCTGCCAATCCAAGCAGGCTTTGTATTCATTAATAGAATGCATCGCTCGCTGTGATTGGCTCCAGCAAGAATGAAGAAGAGTGTGGCTTCAGAAGGAAGAAATATGAAGCGTCGGAAGCCTCGGAAGGGGGGTCCGTCTTATACGGTGAGTCCAGGCAAAAAATCTTAAACTGTAAATTAGGGGGTCGCCTTATACACCAGCAAAAACGTTTTTTTTTTTTTTTTTTTTTTTTTAAGAACCTCTGTACTCGCGTTCAGAAGTGAATGCATATGCAAGTATAAAAACGCCAGCGCTAAAAACTCCAGTTTTTCGCACTTGGCTGCGTTTTTTGGCACATATTCATTAAAAACACTCCTTATAATGTAAAAACATTGGTGGCGTTTTTTGTTTTTATAGCTCGTATTTACTGCTGCTGGAAGCACAGGCTGGTGTGTGTATTTTTTCTTCCCCAATGCTTATGCCTCCAAACACCTCTGACCCTAACAGCAGCTTTAAAAACGTTATGTGTGCATGAGCCCTAAGTGATTAAATCATCTGCTGATAGTGCTTCAAGTCTAATGCGGCAAAAAACACTAATCTAAAAAATCAACACATAACCGTGTGTTGATGTTTCTCCTTTCAGTAGTAATCCACCTATTTCCGTACTCCCTGCCATGGAAATCTATACAGCAATTACGCTACAGCTTCTATGAATCTGTGAAAGGAGAGAGTAGAGCGATCAATAATCTGCCTGCCCCCCATTCAATGATCCTGTCTCATTCATAAAACCTGTAGTACGGCTGACAGAACGTGCTACCAACATGCCAAAGCATGCAATAAAAAAAACTTAAAGCGGAGCTCCGCCGTTAAAAAAAAAATTATTAAAAGCCAGCAGCTACAAATGCTGCAGCTGCTGACTTTTAATATTAGGACACTTACCTGTCCTGGAGTCCAGTGACGTCGGCAGCAGAAGACGAGCGATTTATCTGCTGCCCCTACCGCCATCCTCTATGAGGGAATTGGGAAACGAAGCGTTCCGGCTTCACTGCCTGATTTCTTATGGCGCATGCGCGAGTCGCGCAGCGACGTCCCCGCTATGTTCTGGGCGGGAAGTGACGCACTATCCATAGAATCTCCGCAGAGAGGACTCCCGGAAGTGGGTGCAAATACCGGTCTTAGATAGGTATCTGCACCCCCCCCCCCTCCCCCTGAAAGGTGTCAAATGGTGACACCGGAGGGGGGGAGGGTTCCGATGAGCGGAAGGTCCACTTTAGGGTGGAGCTCCGCTTTAAGTGAATGGACCGCCCAATGCAGAGATTGTGAAAAACATGAAACGTATGTTTCTGCCACGCTTGGCTTTGAATGGAAAGTGCTTGGGAAGAGTTTTTAGGCTGCAAGGATGACCTGGGAGGCGAGGGTTAAAAAGAAAACCCTGATCTTATCAAAGTCTGTAGGAATTGCTGCTTATCTCATGCTGATGTGACCTCTGTAGGTAGGCTCCATTCACATTTGGAATTTTGGGATCTCAGGTGGGATCACTGCGATTCTGCCTGCGATCTCAAATGGCACTGAAATCCTAAAACATAACGCGGTTTTGCTGAAATTGTCGTGCGATAAATCGTGGGGCAAACTGCAACGTGCAAAACATGTCATCCAAAAGAAGCTCCTGCTGCTTTCACACATTGCTGTGATTGTCATGTGATTTATAACATGATCGCTTCCCAGAACTCCGTATGTGAATGGAGCGGAACCACTTCCCGCCCGCTGGCCATCATATGACGTCCTTGACTTTGAGTGGGCATTTTTGATTGATGCCTCTAGCTACAAACGAACGGATCCGCTGGCCCCGGATGTTAATGATAGAGATTTCCGGCGGACCAGATGGCTGCCAGAGTCTCTATGATCGTTGGAGTCAGGGCGTGATGTTATGACGTCACGCTTGGCATCTGCATTTAAAAAAAAAAAAACGGGGCCGCCTCGGCTAGGAAACAAGGTTTGTTTTTTTTTGTTTTTTTAGATTCCAGGCTTCCCAGTCTAGAGGTGAGATGTGGGGTCTTATTGACCCCATATCTCACTGTAAAGAGGACCTGTCATATTCCTATTACAAGGAATATTCCTGTTTACATTCCTTGTAATAGGAAAAAAAAAAAACTACATTTTTATAAAAGTGTCAAGCTAAAAAAAAAAAACGCATACGCAAGTCCCGCCCACATATGAAAACAGTGTTAAAATCATACATGTGCGGTATCTTCGCGATCATTAGAGCGAGAGCAATCATTTTGTCCCTAGACCTTCTCTGTAACTCAAAACATGTAACCAGTAAATTTTAAAGCGTCGCCTATGTGGATTTTTAAGTACCGAAGTTTGGCACCATTCCACGAGCGTGTGCAACTTTGAAGCTAGACATGTTGGGTATCTATTTACTCGGCGTAACTTAAAGGAGTTGTAAAGGAAATTTTTTTTTTTCAAGGTGCCGCCCCCCCCCCCCCCCCCGAGCCCCTTTTATACTTGCCTGACTCCTCGAAAGTCCAGCGCGGTCCTGATATCCTCTTCGCCACTGGCTGGCGCTGCTGTCAATCGCATCCAGTGACGCATCCAGTGACGCGGCGGGCCGGGGACGAGTAATACAGCGAGCGGCTATGGCCGCTCGCTGTATCACGGAAGCGCGCCCGAAATTAGTGACCACCATGCAAGCTCTCGCATGACTGTGGTTGTATGAGAATTTCCGTACCTTTTTAGTAATGCAAAAAAACATTGATAATATGTACTAGGCTTTAATCTGATCTGTATGCCAACCCTCCATTACTGCCCATCTCTAATTTCTATGGACATTCCCCAGTTCTTAGCACATGGCACTTGTGTTCCATGCTGGGTGTCCTGTCCAGTGGGATCATTGTTGTGGGTAGATAGAATGTAGAACCCGTGTTTGGTACATGAGCCATGTCCTCCTGAGGGTGAAGAGGAAGGAGATCTGCATGGAAGCCTCCATCCATACACCAGCTGAGCAGTTCTTGGAAATGACTTGGCAGCTCCGACGCCTTGTACTGAATGAGGCTGAAAGTCCATTGTTGTCTCCATGGAAGGGCTGCACTTGTGTTCTGCTTTATATTCTTCTAAAGAGCATTTCTGACGCAATTCCACCGTCCAAAGTTTCTTTTCTTTATGTGCTTGTGACTTGTAAAGTCTCAGATTTCTTGTAGTAAATATAGGAGGATGGCTTATCAATATCTTGGTTCATTCAGGTGTGAGGATTCTTGGATAAGGTACAGTTCTGTGAGAATGTGTCTATTCTGCAGGATGGTGGCGGAGCTGTGAAGGTTTTATGTGACTCTGGACTGTGACATTCAATAATTGTTTCCTCTAGATCAGGGTTTCTGTACATGGTCACATTTTATTTATTTAAAAATATTCGCAGACAGAAAAAAAATATCCATTATTAAAATATAAGTCCCCCTTTGCATCAGGGTCCCCATCAGATCTCCCCTAAATCCCCAGTTTGTGCACTTTGAGGACCTGCCCCTGGAGACCCTAGCAGCACAGGTTTGGGTTTCCTTTTCTTAACCTGCCTGGCGGTATTCCCGAGTCTGACTCGGGGTTAGATTTTCCTGCTGCGAGCGGTAACCCCAAGTCAGACTCGGGCTTGCCTCGCTAGATCCACAGGCTTGGTTTACTTACCTTGTCCCTTGATCCAGCGATGCCACCGCGCTGTGTGAGCGAGCGGGACCTCGCTCGATTCACACAGCGTCCTCCTGTGCCGCCGATCTCCGTTCCCTGCGACGTTACGATGCACGGGGACGGAGAACGGCGCCAAATAAAAAAAAGTAAACAAACACATTACATACAGTATACTGTAATCTTATAGATTACAGTACTGTATGTAAAAAAAAACACACCCCCCTTGTCCCTAGTGGTCTGCCCAGTGTCCTGCATGTACTTTTATATAATAAAAACTGTTCTTTCTGCCTGGAAACTGTAGATTGTCCATAGCAACCAAAAGTGTCCCTTTATGTCAAAAATAGTTTTAGATCAGCTAGAAAACAGCGATAATAATAAATTATAATCACTTGCAGAATTGTGCGATAGCGATTTGTGGGGAAATTCGTCATAAAAAAATAAAAGTAATGACAGCGACAATTCTGCAACTGAGCAAATTTCAGTGATTTTGAGTTGATTACATTATTGAATAATTTTTTATTATAATTATATTATTATTTGTTATAATTATTTATTATATGATAATTTATAATTTTGTTTTTAAAAAAATGTCATACCCGGGATGCCTATTAGAATCTTGTTTGGTCAGATTTAAGTGAGTTATTTCTAAAAATTACAGACCTACAATATAAAACACCAAATATTCTTGCAAATAATGGTACCGCTTTCAGCATGTTTTTTCTGAAAGAATCATACCGCCAGGGAGGTTAATAAAGCATTATCTAGTGCGGGGGTCAGTAACCAGAGGGTCCACTTTGGAGCTGTAGTGGAGAGCAAGAGCCCAGTAAGCAGATGCCTCCTCTGTAGTGCCCTCCTGTCCCATGCGGAGTGATACCAACTGCACTACACCTCTTATCCTGGCTAGCGGTCTCCAGAGTGGTGCCAGCAGCAGGAAAGAAGAGATCTTCAGGTTAGTGTGAAGTAATTCACTGGGCATAATAGTATGGGGTTGCTTTCACACTGATGTGCTGCGGTTTACCCACACCTGCCACGCATGACCCATTTAAGTGAATAAGGTCGCTCTGCAAATGCCCTGCAGCCAGGGTGGATATAAAGCAATGATTTAAAAAAATAAATAAAATATCTAAATCTGATTTTTTTATTTGAACAAAATGTTTTTGGTGTAAAAATCTATCAAAGATAGTTTTCTATTTATTTATGTTACATTAAAGGGGTTGTAAAGGTAAAAAATGTTTTCCCTAAATAGCTTCCTTTACCATAGTGCAGTCCTCCTTCACTTACCTCATCCTTCCATTTTGCTTTTAAATGTCCTTATTTCTTCTGAGAAATCCTCACTTCCTGTTCTGTCTAACTACACACAGTAATGCAAGACTTTCTCCCTGGTGTGGAGTGTCGTGCTCGCCCCCTCCCTTGAGGGGGGAGGGGGCAAGCAGAAGAGTCAGGACGCTCTGTACTTTGCAGATGAAGAAAGGAGCTGTGTGTTAGTGGGTGACCTGACTATCCTGCTCGCCCCCTTAGGAGGCTTTCTCCACACCAGGGAGACAGCCTTGCATTACGGTGTGGAGTTAGACAGAAGAACAGGAAGTGAGGATTTCTCAGAAGAAATAAGGACATTTAAAAGCAAAATGGAAGGATGAGGTAAGTGAAGGAGGACTGCACTAAGGTAAAGGAAGCTATTTAGTGTTTTTTTTTTTTTTTTTATTGTTTTTACCTTTACAACCCCTTTAATAATTTTGTTAACTAAGCTCCATTTCATGCTTAATAATGTAGCATGAGGCGGTATATTCTGCAATATTTACATTTTTTGTAAACTCGTTCAATAAATCCAAGCTCTGCAAGCTGAGATGACATGCACTGCATTGATGCATTCACACAATTTCACAGTAACCACGAGATAAAACAAAGTTCATAAATATTTCTTTATCTCAGGGTTTGACAAATTTGCTTGAAATCTAGGAGCCAGAAAACACGCCCCGTCCCGCCAAGCTCACGCGCAGAAGCGAACGCATACCTGAGTAGCATATGTAAACGGTATTCAAACCACACATGTGAGGTATCGTCGTGATCGTTGGAGCGAAAGCAAAAATTCTAGCCCTAGACCTCCTCTGTAACTCAAAACATGCAACCTGTAGAATTTTTTAAATGTCGCCTAGGGAGATTTTAAAGGGTAAAAGTTTGACGCCATTCCACGAGCGGAGACAATTTTGAAGCGTGACATGTTGGGTATCAATTTACTCGGCGTAATATTATCTTTCGCGATATAAAAAAAATGGGATAACTTTACTGTTGTCTTATTTTTTTTATTAAAAAAGTGTATTTTTCCCCCCAAAAAAGTGCGCTTGTAAGACCGCTGCGCAAATACGGTGTGACAGAAAGTATTGCAATGATCGCCATTTTATTCTCTAGGGTGTTGGAATAAAAAAAATGTATATAATGTTTGGGGGTTCTAATTAGTGGGAAGGAGATGGCAGTGAACACTTTAAGAACTGCTGTTTTACTTGTAATGCCAACGGCCACCACCAGATGGCGCTAGGTCACAGAAGTAAGCTTGGGCCTTCACAAGGTTGCAAAGCTGCGGCCTCCCCCACTGCACGATCGCGGCGGGCCCGTGACGGCAGGTAATTGAGTTTGCGGCCTCAATTACCGGCGGGCGCCAGGTCACAATTTCTTGTCGCAATTGCGACCAGGTGCCCAGGTATTGTCGAGCCCTGCTTTATCCCATTGTTTTGAAAATCTATGTACACTACAAACTGTATGATTGAATCGGTTCTGATATCATCGTTTTACTAACCTGACAGCTTATTATTCTAAATAGGAAACCTTTATTTTGTTTGCAAATATTAAAGATTCTAACTATCAACAAGAATAAGTCCTTACATTTAAAGAGCACCTGTCATTTCAGATCCATCATGGCAGTGCCTATGAGCGGGCATCCACTTATTTGCTACCGCCACGTCCCTCACCTTGTTGTGTCACTGCCACATCACTAGCCGTCCCATTAAAGTGAATGGCACTGTCCATGAGTCAACAGCCGGTCAGTGGAGGAGCCGCGAGGGACAGAGATGACCGTTGCTCTTTAAAAATTAGGATATAAATGACGTTAAATCAAGCCTTTTTACTAGTGATTTAAATCAAAACCAGCCTGCCTGCAAACTTGTGCAGTACAGCAAACAAGTGGTTAAAGCAGGCAGCGTTGTGTTGCTTTTTAATCCCTTGGACCCTGCAGAAGCATGCAGTACACTTGCAGAGTGGCTTTTTACTTGATTCAGTAGCAATACTTAAAGCGGAGCTCCACCCTATAGTGGAACTTCCACTCATCAGAACCCTCCCCCCCTCCGGTGACACCTTTTTAGGGGGGAGGGGGTGCAGATACCTGTTTAAGACAGGTATTTGCACCCACTTCCGGGAGTCCTCTCTGCGGGTAGTACGTCACTTCCCACCCCCACCGTTGTGTTCTGGGAAACACTCGGCTCCCAGAACACAACAGGAACCAGTGAGGACGGCGCTGCGCGACTCGCGAATGCGCAGTAGGGAATCAGACAGTGAAGCCGGAGCGTTTCACTTCCTGATTCCCGCACCGAGGATGGCGGTGGAGGCAGCAGAGTGATGAGCGATCGCTCGTCCATTGCTGCTGACGTCGCTGGACTCCAGGACAGGTAAGTGCCCTAGTATTAAAAGTCAGCAGCTGCAGTATTTTGTAGCTGCTGGCTTTTAATATAATTTTTTTTTTCCTGCGGAGATCCGCTTTAATTTGTTGTGCTTGTTATTACCCAGTGATGAAAGTTTGGGGCAGATCCTGAAAAATAATTGCTAAATCATTATAATTATGCCAGCTCTGCAACGCACGGCAGGGCATCACAATGCCGCATTACAAAAAAATGAATGAGGTATCTAATGCAATGCACCTTAATGCATGAAGACGAATGCATAGTAGCGCATGACATTAAAGTGTAATTGGGCCCTTAAAGAGACCCTGTCCTCAATGTTAGGGTTGTCCCAATACCACTTTTTTAGGACTGAGTACAAGTACCGATACTTTTTTTCATGTACTCGCCAATACCGATACTTTTTTGTAAATGTGTCCCCCCACATATTGCAGCCATGTCCCCCCACATATTGCAGCCATGTCCCCCCACATATTGCAGCCATGTCCCCCCACATATTGCAGCCATGTCCCCCCACATATTGCAGCCATGTCCCCCCACATATTGCAGCCATGTCCCCCCACATATTGCAGCCATGTCCCCCCACATATTGCAGCCATGTCCCCCCACATATTGCAGCCATGTCCCCCCACATATTGCAGCCATGTCCCCCCACATATTGCAGCCATGTCCCCCCACATATTGCAGCCATGTCCCCCCACATATTGCAGCCATGTCCCCCCACATATTGCAGCCATGTCCCCCCACATATTGCAGCCATGTCCCCCCACATATTGCAGCCATGTCCCCCCACATATTGCAGCCATGTCCCCCCACATATTGCAGCCATGTCCCCCCACATATTGCAGCCATGTCCCCCCACATATTGCAGCCATGTCCCCCCACATATTGCAGCCATGTCCCCCCACATATTGCAGCCATGTCCCCCCACATATTGCAGCCAGGTCCCCCCACATATTGCAGCCAGGTCCCCCCACATATTGCAGCCAGGTCCCCCCACATATTGCAGCCAGGTCCCCCACATAATGCAGCCAGGTCCTACATACCTTGATGATGCCGCACGTGCCACCGTTAATCAGCGTGCGGGGAACATTACAGCTTTCCTTTGAATAGCTGTCTCCCCGCCGCGTATAGACACTCCCCCTTGCTCGGGATTGGACAGATCATCCGTCCAATCCCGCGCAAGGGGGAGTGTCTATACGCGGCGGGGATACAGCTATTCAAACGAAAGCTGTAATGTTCCCCGCACGCTGATTAGCGGCGGCTTTGCGGTTTGCGGCAACGGGTTTGCGGCGGCGGGGGGGGGGCAAGTATTCTATTTCAGTATCGGGGGTATTTGCGGGCGTACGAGTACTCCCGCAAATACTCGGTATCGATACCGATACTGGTATCGGGACAACCCTACTCAATGTAATAAATATTCCAGCCCTCCCTAGTGGAATTTACGATCATATTGACAACCTAACTTTGTTTGCTTATGATATAAACTGGGCCTTTCTTGATTGTGGTGTGGACAACCTGTCTTTATGATATTCATCACTACTGGCCCTGATGTTTGTTTTATTGTGGTTTGTGTTGCATTAAATAATAATAATAATAATAATAATAATCTTAATTAAAATATTGTGAAAGAAAAATTGCAGCCTTCTCCCTTGTTGCATGTCGTCGTCTTCTGGTAACTAATTACTTACTGTGCTGGCCCAGCTCCTCCACCCCTTACCTGTCTACATAACCTTTTATGCAGCAGTGGGGGGAGAAGCAAAGGAATACTATAGAGCAGGGGTGCCCAACCTTTTGAGAAGTAAGGGCCACTTTAGCGACTTGGTAAACGTTTGCAGGCCGCAATGTGTGGAGCGGCTGATGACGGGTCCGTGTCTACTCTGCGTATTCGGAGAAAGCACACTCTACTCTATGGGCCCTCTGATCTACCCTGACAGAAGGGGATGGATCCCCTTCTGGTTTTTTTTTTGTGGATCGGATTGGAGATAGGCGGGTGTAGACACACAAGTCTGTTTACATCTGCTGCTTTATAGTGGCGAATGGAGAGTCCAATTGGGTACACTTGAAAAAACAGACATGCAGATCCAATCGTGTGAAAGGGGCCTAAGACTGCTTTGACACTGATGCACTGTGGTTTACCTGCACCGCAACTGACCTCAATCTTCACTTCTTCCTCAGGATTCCTGCAGGTATTGCCTGCTGTGCCCCTGGCGGGTACTGATGGCTGGTTCCCAACCCACCATCTCCGAGCATCAGTGTGACTTTTGATATCACTCCGACTGTGACAGGAGCCGGCGCCATACAGGAAGCATTGGCTCTGCTTCATCTGGCGTCGGCTCCGTTTTTCATTCTGATGCTCAAAGATGGCGGGTCGAGAACCAGCGATATGGGCTTTACCGACTTACTATCCCAGAGCAGGAGGTGGTGGGCCACATCAAAGGGCCCTGCGGGCCAGCAGTTGGCCGCCCCTGCTGTAGTGTTGGTTTTGAGGCTACTGGGGAATATTTGTGTTTGAATAGTCTGGCAACATGGTCTCTTTATCCTTAAGCAAGGTACACACGGGATGTTTTTTAAAAATTGAGCAGTCGCCATACGAACTAAGGCAAGCCATACACTGTTCAAATCCTTCAGAACCGGCCAAGATTCAAACCGTGTAAGGGCAGCCGAATGTACTAAGCTGATCCATCGCTCAACTTTGGTACAACTGACATGCCGGGTTTTACTGGCAATTATCACTAGTGTCTGCTATATCCACTAGCAATACGTCCTGTCTTCTCCAGAAGTTTGGCTCATGTGCTCAGTCTTTATGGTGGCCATACAGTGAATGATTCCATATATGATGAAATAGTTGATTAATTTGCTGTACAGTAGACAAATAAGATCAGAAGGTTAAAAAAGATCATTTGATGCACAGTGTTTATGATCGTGTCAATCTACGGTATATTGTTCGTCGTCCTCCCCCCCCCCCCCCTCTTTTTTTTGGTTAATACTTCATAATTTTTTTTTAAATAGATCAGGAGGCAAAACCTGATTGGTTCTGCTAAGAATGATTGAAGACACAGTAGGTGTCCCCCGTCTGATGGCTGCCTTGTCAATTCCCAATGCACTCTCCACCCCATTGTCCATCCTATGAGGTCACACAGTTGACAGGACAGCAGCTGGTGGACTTTCTACCAGTTAAAACCTCGTTCAGGTATTTATTTATTCTTTGGTCCGTGTCCGGGTGTCCCTCCTGAGAAGTTTTCCTTCACTTGTCCTGTGCAGACATCAGAGAGTTCAAAGTAAGGGAAATCCCATTTGTCACGACAGCAAGTGTCCTCTTTGGAAGACTTCCCCCCTCTTTAACCACTTAAGCCCCGGACCATTTTGTTGCTAAATGCCCAGGCCAGGTTTTGCGATTCGGCACTGCGTCGCTTTAACAGACAATTGTGCGGCGTGGCTTCCAAACAAAATTGGCGTCCCTTTTTCCCCACAAATAGAGCTTTCTTTTGGTGGTATTTGATCACCTCTGCGGTTTTTATTTTTTGCGCTATAAACAAAAATAGAGCGACAATTTTGAAAAAAATTCTCTTTTTTTTTTTTTACTTTTTGCTATAATAAATATCCCCCAAAAACATATATAAATTTTGTTTTCCTCAGTTTAGACCGATACGTATTCTTCTACCTATTTTTGGTAAAAAAAATCGCAATAAGTGTTTATCGATTGGTTTGCGCAAAATTTATAGCGTTTACAAAATGGGGGATAGTTTTATTGCATTTTTATTCATTATTTTTTTTTTACTACTAATGGCGGCGATCAGCGTTTTTTTTTTTTTTTTTTGTAACTGCGACATTATGGCGGACAATTTTGACACATTCTTGGGACCATTGTCATTTTCACAGCAAAAAATGCATTTAAATTGCATTGTTGTGAAAATGACAGTTGCAGTTTGGGAGTTAACCACAGGGGGCGCTGTAGGAGTTAGGGTTCACCTAGTGTGTGTTTACAACTGTAGGGGGGTGTGGCTGTAGGACTGATGTCATCGATCGAGCCTCCCTATAAAAGGGATCACACGATCGATGCAGCCGCCACAGTGAAGCACGGGGAAGCCGTGTTTACATACGGCTCCCCCCGTTCTTCAGCTCCGGGGAGCGATCGCGACGGGGCGGCTATAAACGAATAGCCGCGCCGTCGTCCCGGATCGCTCCCCGAGGTAAGCCGCACGCAGCGGGGGGGTCCCGATCAGACCCCCGACCCGCTAGAAGGCAGGGACGTGTGTATATATACGCCCATCTGCCTGGACGTGACATTCTGTGGACGTAAATAGGCGTGCGGCGGGTGTTAAGTGGTTAACTGTTCCAGTGAGGACACATTTTTGATTTTGGTCCCAGTGACAGTGGTCAGTGGGTAGATCTTCCCAGCAGGGACACGGGCAGCAAATAAAGAATACAAATGGACATTCACCCCTTTTTCTAAGGCCCTTTTCACACTACAAAATAAATCCGTTTTAATAATCCGTTTTAAAATCCGTCAGATAATGTTAAAAAACGGAAGTTATACGTCCTTTATAAAATATCATTAAAGTCTATGGGATTTTTTTATGTTCCGTAAAGATCCGTAATAGTCCGTTATAACATACGGACGTTAGTTATAACGGAATATGTGACGGGTCTTGCACTATTTTTTGTAAATTATTTGTCCGTTGCAAGTAACGGATATATTAACGTCCGTTATATTTTAACATTGAAGTCTATGGCACATGGACGTTAGTAAATGTCTCCGTAAATGTCCGTTATGTTAACGGACGTTAATTTTACTGAGCATGGATATTCAGGGGAACCCCGCTGTCAATTTAAAACAAAAATGACGTGCGGTTCCCGGTAAATATCCATAACCAGACCCTTCAGGTCTGGTATGGATATTCAGGGGAACCCCGCCGTCAATTTAAAACAAAAATGACGTGCGGTTCCCCCTAAATATCCATAACCAGACCCATTATCCGAGCACGTTGACCTGGCCGGCCGCAGAAAAGAGGGGGGGACAGAGTGCGGCCCCCCCCTCTCTCCTGAACCGCACCAGGCCACATGCCCTCAACATGGGGAGGATGTCCCCATGTTGATGGGGACAAGGGTCTCATCCCCACAACCCTTGCCCGGTGGTTGTGGGGGTATGCGGGCGGGAGGTTTATCAGAATCTGGAAGACCCCTTTAACAAAGGGGACCCCCAGATCCTGACCCCCCCCCTGTGTGAAATGGTAATGGGGTACACTGTACCTCTACCATTTCACGAAGGAAGTAAAAAGTATTGTAAAAAAACACACTGACACAAAAGAATAAAGTCCTTTATTAAAAAAAAAAAAAAAAAACTCCAGCGCTGAAAAATCCACTCGTTCCCGGCTTCCTGCGTTGTCCTGATCCAGCGACGGGTGCGGGTGATCTCCCGCGATGAGAAGATCCAGCGTCGGGTGATCTCCGCTCCGGCGATGTGAAGATCCATCCATCTGGCGCAGCAGCATCCCGGACCTCCTCTCACCGCTGGGCACAGCCCAGCGAATGAGCGGCTGAAGCGGTGACATTTCTTATATAGAGGAGGCAGAGCCACCCGTCACGTGACCCTGCCCCCTCTGACGTACCTCTGCTACGTCACTGGGGAAGACCAAGAAGTGGGAAGACCTTTCCTCTTCATGGTCTTCCCCAGTGACGTAGCAGAGGTACGTCAGAGGGGGCAGGGTCACGTGACGGGTGGCTCTGCCTCCTCTATATAAGAAATGTCACCGCTTCAGCCGCTCATTCGCTGGGCTGTGCCCAGCGGTGAGAGGAGGTCGGGGATGCTGCTGCGCCAGATGGATGGATCTTCACATCGCCGGAGCGGAGATCACCCGACGCTGGATCTTCTCATCACGGGAGATCACCCGCACCCGTCGCTGGATCAGGACAACGCAGGAAGCCGGGAACGAGTGGATTTTTCAGCGCTGGAGTTTTTTTTTTTTTTTTTAATAAAGGACTTTATTCTTTTGTGTCAGTGTGTTTTTTTACAATACTTTTTACTTCCTTCGTGAAATGGTAGAGGTACAGTGTACCCCATTACCATTTCACACAGGGGGGGGGTCAGGATCTGGGGGTCCCCTTTGTTAAAGGGGTCTTCCAGATTCTGATAAACCTCCCGCCCGCATACCCCCACAACCACCGGGCAAGGGTTGTGGGGATGAGACCCTTGTCCCCATCAACATGGGGACATCCTCCCCATGTTGAGGGCATGTGGCCTGGTGCGGTTCAGGAGAGAGGGGGGGCCGCACTCTGTCCCCCCCTCTTTTCTGCGGCCGGCCAGGTCAACGTGCTCGGATAATGGGTCTGGTTATGGATATTTAGGGGGAACCGCACGTC
Organism: Rana temporaria; assembly: GCF_905171775.1. Classification (NCBI taxonomy): domain Eukaryota; kingdom Metazoa; phylum Chordata; class Amphibia; order Anura; family Ranidae; genus Rana; species Rana temporaria. The sequence continues at coordinate 49,004,672 of NC_053491.1, forward strand.
ATTTTTGTTTTAAATTGACGGCGGGGTTCCCCTGAATATCCATGCGACTTCTGGAGCTGGACTTCAAGAAAGGGTGAAATGTTTTTATTAACGGACGTTAGAAAGGAATGATATAACGGATGTATACGGATAAACATTATCCGTTTTCAATAAAGGAAGAATGGTAAAATATTTATCCGTATGTATCCGTTATTAAATCCGTTAATAAACGTCCGTTAATAGGTGTAATACGGATATTATAAAACGGACATACAATCCATAGTGTGAAAGAAGCCTAAGGTCTTTTCTCCTGCCTCCTTCCCTCACCTTCTTACACAATTGCAAAAAATAAATAAAAGTAAATGCCTGTTTGTCTTCATATCCTCAATTCTGGCCTTGGGACCGGTTCAGGTCTGATTTTTAGCCTGAATTCGCACCTGAACCAGACCCAAAGACGCATCGGACCAGGAAACCTGCATCAAATTTGCATGTGTGAGCCCAGCCTTATAGGGAGAACTTTGCCTGCAAGGCAACGCTGGACTCCATTGACTAGTAAGCATGTCCTTCCCCCCCCTTTTTTTTTTTTTTTTTTTTAATATAGTTACAAGTTTTAAAGATTTAACAGCCTAAGTTAATAAATGCACATATTTTTACAGGGAAGCAGGTGCTTAGGAACATGTTACATTTTACACCCTAAATACAGGTGTAACATGAATCTTGTCTTTTTTAATATTTCATTTTTTATAGGCAGGAAGGTGTTTTCTCTTTATCAGGTGTGATGAGCCCTTCTGTATGTTTCTGTATGCTATCCAAAATGGGGAAAAAATATAAAGTTGTTTTTGATTTTGAATACACGTTAGGCCCCCTGGACAAAGGGGCATCTAGCTGCACAGCGTGCATCCTGGTGTTTAAGTGTGCCCAGGAAATGCAGCGCCCAGTCTCTTGCCTGTCAGGTCTGGCAGGCTGCGGGTGGATGGGGCTGAATGCTGTGCCCAGTGGTACTCCTGTTTAGGTCCCTATACATTCATGCGTCTTTGAACCCAGATTGCCCTAAATGTAAGTAACACTCAGTACAGTGTTCAGTCTCTTCCAGCTGCAGTGTGCCACAGACTGACAGGAGGCAGTCAGGCTGGGCACTATACCTGCACCCTGGGCACACTAAAATGTCACAAGGCACCCACAGCAGCTAAACTTCACCATGTGCAAGGGGCCCTAAAATGTTACTAAAGTAAACATCAAACTTTTTTTATGAATATAATGCACTGTGCAGAGGGATTGGAACCCCAGCAAGTTTTTATTGCTGTCTGTGCCCCCATTAGGGAGATTCACCCTCTCTATTTGTCCTGTTTCTGTTATTATCAAAAGTGAAAGTAAAAAAAAATCACAAGTTTTGTGTTGTCGTCAGAAAAGTAATAGAGGGGAAATCTTCCAATAGGGACACTAGTTCTGGTGACCATAACGGATTCCCTCACTTCCTGTTTTGGTTATCGGGCACAGGTGGCAAACAACTGACAGGGATGATAACCCTCCCATAGTGCCGGTTCACACCGAAATGTGGTGTGGGAAACCCACGTCCTGTGCGTGTTTTGTGTCTGATCTGCAGTGAGTGTCAGTGTAAAGTTCACCACACCCCAAACGCAAATGGCAAATGCTGGGTGTTTGACTGCACAGGATCGCATACTGCCAAAGTACCACGCAATCCAGTTGCTATGCGCTTTTTAGATCAGACCTTTTATGACTTTTTTTTTTTTAATGTAAAAAAAATTCATTTTTTTTTTTTTTTGCTAGAAAATTACTTGGAATCCCCAAACATGATGTATATCTTTAACCACTTGCCTACTGGGCACATACACCCCCTTCCTGCCCAGACGAGATTTTTGCTTCCGGCACTGCGTCGCTTTAACTGACAATTGCGTGGTAATGCGACGTGGCTCCCAAACAAAATTGACGTCCTTTTTTTTCCCCCCACAAATATAGCTTTATTTTGGTGGTGCTTGATCGCCTGTGCGGTTTTTATTTTTTGGGCTATAAACAAAAAAAGAGCGTCAATTTTGAAAAAAACACTATTTTTTACTTTTTGCTATGATAAATATCACATTTAAAAAAAAAAAAAAAATACATATTTTTTTTTTCTCCGTTTAGGCCGATACGTATTCTTCTACATATTTTTGGTAAAAAAAAATAAATAAATCGCAATAACATAGTTTGCGCAAAAGTTATATTGCCTACAAAATAGGGGACATAATGATTTTTTTTTTTTTTACTAGGAATGGCGGCGGTCTCCGTTTTTTTTTTATTTTGGGACTGCGACATTATAGCGGACACATCGGACACTTTTGACACATTTTTGGGACCATTCACATTTATACAGTGAACAGTAGAGGTCGACCGATATATCGGCCGATATTTGGCCGTTTTTAAGATATCGGCATCGGCCGATTATTGTGAAAATTAGGCCGATTTTCGGCTGCTGACCAGTGCCCCGCTCCACCTACAGCTAAAGCAGCGTGAGAAATCATTCTCCCGCGCCGCTGATTGCCTGCCCCCGGCCCCTATAGAGGAGAAGAGAAACAATTTTCAGTAGCACCGCCCAGCCCCGCCCCCCTACCTCGGCGGGCTACAGCAGAGGAAGAAAGCATCAGCAAACATGTCACAAGCCCGACCCGCCGCCGCCTCAACCTTCCTGTGATTAGTAACTCCCCCCCTCCTCCTCCTCAGTAGGTGATCGCGTGGCCAGCGGGTAAGTAAAATGTGTTAGCAGAAACTTTAGTTGAGAAGAGGAGAATTTAGGAAAAGCAGATTTGAGTACAGCAAAGGCAGAGTACTCATAATGTAATGGGCTCACTGGAAGGATCAACAGATATTTTTTCTGTACTTGTAGATTTTTTGCATTGGAAGAACATAATGAAATGTGCATGTATTGCAGAAATGTACAAAATATATGGTTTCTTCTTTGCCCAGACATAGCTTTAGTGCAATACCTTGGTGCCTGCCACACTTTTACCTGAAATTGTCTTTAGACTGAATTGCCAACTGTGCCCCCTGTAGACTTTTATCTCCTTTGATGGGACACCTGGCTAAGACTGACAAGCTGGCATTGAGTTGCATTGTGAAAATGGATGAGGATGGGTGGATATGAGTCTCTTCACAATGTAACGCTCATCCTCATCCATTTTCACAATGCAACTCAATCATCTTCATCCCCCGCCACAATGCATCCCCCACCCACGGCCAGCACCATCCATCCATCCCACACTCAGCACCATCCATCCCTCTCCACAACGCATCCCTCACCCACGGCCAGCACCATCCATCCATCGCCCTCCACAATGCATGCCAGCACCATCCATCCATCCCCCTCCACAACACATCCCCCACCCATGCCCAGCTCCATCCATCCCCCTTCACAACACATCCCCCACCCATGGCCAGCTCCATCCATCCATCGCCCTCCACAATGCATGCCAGCACCATCCATCCACCCCCCTCCACAACACATCCCCCACCCATGCCCAGCTCCATCCATCCCCCTCCACAACGCATCCCCCACCCATGGCCAGCTCCATCCTCCATCCATCTCCCCTCCACAACGCATCCCCCCACTAATGCCCAGCTCCATCCATCTCCCCTCCACAACGCATCCCCCCACTAATGCCCAGCTCCATCCATCCCCCTCCACAACGCATCCCCCACCCATGGCCAGCTCCATCCTCCATCCATCTCCCATCCACAACGCATCCCCCCACCCATGGCCAGCTCCATCCATTCCCCCTCCACAACGCACCCCCCTCCACAACGCATCCCCCACCCATGGCCAGCTCCATCCATCCACCCACCCCCCACGGTCAGCTCCATCCATCTCCCTCCACAACGCATCCCCCACCCATGGCCAGCTCCATCCATCCCCCTCCACAACGCATCCCCCACCCATGGCCAGCTCCATCCATCCCTCTCCACAACGCATCCCCCACCCATGGCCAGCTCCATCCTCCATCCATCTCCCCTCCACAATGCATCCCCCACCCATGGCCAGCTCCATCCATCCCCCTTCCACAATGCATCCCCCACCCATGGCCAGCTCCATCCATCCCCCACCCATGGCCAGCTCCATCCATCCACCCACCCCCCACCCATGGTCAGCTCCATCCATCCCCCTCCACAACGCATCCCCCACCCACGCCCAGCACCATCCACCCCTCCACAATGCATCCCAATCCAAAAATCGGCCCAAAATATCGGCCGCAAAAATCGGCATCACATATCCCGATTTCTAAATATCGGCATCGGCCAGAGAAAAACCCATATCGGTCGACCTCTAGTGTATTATATGTATATATGGGGGTGCATTATATGCATGTAGCACTTACCCCCGAAGGAGCTGCTGGGTTGTTTTGGGTGGCATGTTACCTCATGTTTCTCTGCCGTCTAGAGGTATTTGTGAAAGTTGCAGTAAATGGAATGTCCACACAACAGGTGTCTTTTCTGTGCTTTTATTAACGAGCTGGGTAAAAACAATAGAACTTGGTGAAGAGTAAATACATAGTAGAAATGAACAGCAGATCCAGGTGCATGTAGATGGGAAACAGTCCTGCTTCCAACGACAAACTTCGGTTTCACCACTCCAGGCCAGAGTGGATATAGCGCACCCGGACAGGCCTCTCTCACAAACCTGGCAACCAGAATGTCACTCGAACTGGGGCTAAGTCTCTGCCACAGACCCTCCCAATGGAGACAATAGTGGTCCCGATTCCTCCTTAACAGATTCAACACCCGAAACAACTTCAGGTAGTTTTGTTTCAGGTACTGACTGATAGGCGACCGATGTCCAGCCTCTCAGCACCCAGTTCCCCTGGTCCCCGGTGGATAGTCAGATCCCTCTTGGAACACCAGCCTCTCTTGGTACTCCTCAGGCAGACTCTCCACCGTACAGCTTCCTCACACAGGAACGGACAGCTCAGGACCTCATCAGATTGGGGACCCAGTTGATCACTGGGCCCCAGCCGCAGCTCGGTTGCTCCGGGCCAACATGGTCCCGTAACCAGGAGCACCGCATAGCATGTCTGGGGGCAATGACGATCTGTGCTGTCTGGGGGCAATGACGATCTGTGCTGTCTGGGGGCAATGACGATCTGTGCTGTCTGGGGGCAATGACGATCTGTGCTGTCTGGGGGCAATGACGATCTGTGCTGTCTGGGGGCAATGACGATCTGTGCTGTCTGGGGGCAATGACGATCTGTGCTGTCTGGGGGCAATGACGATCTGTGCTGTCGGGCACTGGTGAGATGGCACTGATGGACACTGATAGGCTGCACTGGTGGGCACTAATGAGGTGGCACTGACAGGCGCTGATGGACTACACTGGTGGGCACTAATGGATATTGATGGGCTGTACCGGTGGGCACTGACAGGCTGCACTGATGGACACTGACAGGTACTAATAGGCTGCACCCCACCTCTCCACCCTAAACAATAATGTCCTCCCCACCTCTCCACCCTAGATTTTCTGAGATGAAGGAGGAAAAAAAAAATCGGCCTAAAATATCGGCCGCAAAAATCGGCAACATATATCGGTAATCGGCCGCCCCGATTTCCAAATATCGGCATCGGCCAGAGAAAAACCCATATCGGTCGACCTCTAGTGAACAGTGCTATAAATATGCATTGATTACTGTATAAATGTGACTGGCAGGGAAGGGGTTAACCACTAGGGGGCGGGGAAGGGGTTGAATGTGTATCTCCTGTGTGTTTTCTTACTGTGGGGGGTGACCGATCTGTGTCCCTATGTACAAGAGACACAGATCGGTCTCCTCTCTCCCTGACAGGACGTGAAGCTCTGTGTTTACACACAGAGCTCCACGTCCCTGCACAGTGACTGGGCAATCGTGGGTGCCCGGCGGCCATCGCGGCCGCCGGGCACGCTGTGTTCCCAGTGACGCGACGGGTGCGCGCCCTAGAGGCTTTAAATGACAGGACGTCCTATAATGATAGGAGGCGTTCCGGTCCCTGATCAAGCTATATGGTTGGCTGCACACTTGCGTCTCCTAGTGGTACAAGAGAGCCACGAAAGGTGGCAGGGGATGTCCCAGCTAGGATTACTTTTACAAGAAAGCCGGCCATCGGCTGAAAAAATAAATACTGGGATGATGCCCGCAGCTGCAACCATCATCCTGGTATAACCACACACTGGTTGTTAAGTGATTACACTTAGTGCATGAACTGCTATTTGGTGCAATGCAGTGTGATTTTTAGCCAATTCAAATGAATGGGCTGAAAACGCACTGCACTTAAATCTCGATGGAACGCACTCTTGCCTGGTGTGATGTTTCATTCTATCCAGAATGAAACATATTTTTTTTTTCCCCCTTTTTTAGTTTGAAATAAACCTTGAGGCTGGTTCTAGGGCCGAAACAACTAATCGATTAATCGGCAACTAATCGATTATGAAAATAATTGATTACAATTTTCATAATCGATTAATCGGCCAGTAACATAATGGGGTTAAAAAAACTAAAATTAGCCCTTTATAGTACAAAAAAAGCAAATCGCTACTGTAAATATTACTTTCACTGTCCCACAGTAAAAAAATGAACTCCCTTACAGTAGCGATTATTTACTCTTTTTGTACTTATTTTAGTTTTTTTTTAACCCCATTATGTTACTAAACATCTCAGGCCTGGGTCACACCTCTGTTTTTTGGTGCTTTTTGCAGAAACACACTACAGTCCATTTCCATGTTTTCCTATGGGACACGTTCACATCCATGATTTTTATTCAGCTGCTGCGTATTTGGAAAGGGCAAGGACGTTTTAACGCAAAAGGTGCCATTTTGTTTTTTTTGGTTCAATATACTTCAATGGAGAAGCTGCAGAAAAGCATGTAATATGTTTTTGTGGCAATTTGTGTTTTGTAATCTGCCCAACAACAAATTGGGCCAAATTTTTTAAAAAAATGCTATTTTTTTTTTAAGGCTATTATCCGATTAATCGAAACAATAATCGGCCAACTAATCGATTATGAAAATAATCGTTAGTTGCAGCCCTAGCTGGTTCACATATGAGCCGCATGTGGCTCTCCGCAGGGGTCCGGTGCGTCCTGGTTCACCGTTTTAAGTCCGATTTCATTTTGGGCTGAATTTGGACCTAAAACAGACCGAAAGACGTACAGTGTTTTTGTGCAAATGCACCGGACCAGCTGTGGAGATGTGTACCGTATTTATTGGGGTATAGCGCGCACCCCTAAAGTTGCAGCGGATTCCTGTGGGAAAAAAGTTTTTTTGTACTTAGTTTTGGTGTCTTGTGGGGCGGCCATCGGCGGCCTCGTCGGGTCCGGCGTCTGTCTGCGGCTTCGGGTGTCCTCTTCGTCGGGTTCGGCGTCCTTCTGCGGCATCCTCGCGTCCTCCCCGCTCGTTTCCCGCGCCGAGTTTGAATACTGCGCCGACATATACAGAGCACAGTACACTCGTGTATTGTCGGGCAGGCTCGGCAACTCTCGCGCTGACGTCCTGTACGTCCAGGACGTGAGCGCGGAAGGAGCCAAGACTGCCCGACTATACCCGAGGGTACTGCGCTCGGTATATGTCGGCGCAGTATTCAAACTCGGCGCGGGAAAGCGCGTATCGGCGTATACCGCTCACCCACGATTTTGCCCTGATTTTCAGGGCAAAAAAGTGCGCGGTATACGCCGATAAATACGGTAAATTGGCTCCATAGAGAGCTGGTCAAAATCTCCTGCTATTGCGAATGTTCCCATTCAGAGTCCCAACTTGGAAAGCACTAAAGCCATTGGATCAACATGACAGCCAGGAAACTGGTATTATTGTCCTCTTTCTATTAGACTGTGTCCTGGTGTCTGTCTGATTTTGTTTTTCATGGCGGTGACTCCATTTATATCCTTGAGTATTATATTGTGGTTTGTATACATTATTGTTGCCTGTAGCCTCATTCTGGAGATGGTGAACCCAAGTGACCGCATTATCAGTAATTAGCCGGGAGTGTTGTCTCTAGCCAAGGTAGTCTGAGCCAGGATAATTGGCAAAAAATCGCTACACGGCGGTTGTAGAAACATTGGGCTTGTGTAGTGTGGTTGTGCATGTCGGTGACAGATCTGTGACAACTAATGAGGTAATTACTATGACGGTAATGTCCAGACACTGCCATATGGGTCTTAACCACCGGACCAATATGCTGCTAAGTGACCCAAGGGGTTTTTACAATTCGGTACTGCGTCGCTTTAACAGACAATTGCGCGGTCGTGCGACGTGGCTCCCAAACAAAATTGGCGTCCTTTTTCCCCCACAAATAGAGATTTCTTTTGGTGGTATTTGATCACCTCTGCGTTTTTTATTTTTTGCGCTATAAACAAAAATAGAGCGACAATTTTGAAAAAAATGCAATATTTTTTTGACTTTTTGTTATAATAAATATCGCCTAAAAACATATCTAAAAAACATTTTTCCCCTCAGTATAGGCCGATACGTATTCTTCGACCTATTTTTAGTAAAAAAAATCGCGATAAGCGTTTATCGATTGGTTTGCGCAAAATTTATAGCGTTTACAAAATAGGGGATAGTTTTATTGCATTTTTATTAATTTTTTATTTTTACTACTAATGGCGGCGATCAGCGATTTTTTTTTTTTTTTTTTTTTCGTGACTGCGACATTATGGCGGACACTTCGGACAATTTTGACACATTTTTGGGACCATTGTCATTTAAATTGCATTGTTTATTGTGAAAATGACAGTTGCAGTTTGGGAGTTAACCACAGGGGGCGCTGTAGGAGTTAGGGTTCACCTAGTGTGTGTTTACAACTGTAGGGGGGTGTGGCTGTAGGAATGACGTCATCGATCGAGTCTCCCTTATATATAAAGGATCACTCGATCGATGCAGCCGCCACAGTGAAGCATGGGGAAGCCGTGTTTACATACGGCTCTCCCCGTTCTTCAGCTCCAGGGAGCGATTGCGATGGGGCGGCTATAAATGAATAGCCGCGCCGTCGTCCTGGATTGCTCCCCGCGGGAATCAGCCCGCCGCATTTAGGGGGGGGGGGGGGGTCCCGATCTGACCCCCGACCCACGTCTAGGCAGGGACGTACAGGTACGCCAATGTGCCTGTCCGTGCCATTCTGCCGACGTACATATACATGCGGCGGTCGGGAAGTGGTTAAAGGCATACTCCATCTTTCTTACCTTGTTTTTTCCTTGTTGCACCCATATTTAGGCTGCATTCACACCTGAGCGTTTTGTCGCCTGAAGCGCGACGCTCAAAAACGCTAGAGGGGAAAAAATACATTATTCCCTATGGAGATGGTTCACATCTCCACTCCAAAACGCCTGAAGCTCAAACAAGTTCCAGACCCTTTTTTTGTCGGGCGTTTTGGGCGTTTTTGAGCGTTTCTATTTCCCATAGAAAGTAATGGAAACGCTTGATTCAAGCGACTAGCGCGACAACGAGCGTTTGCTACGAGTGTTTTGTCGCTTTAATCAATAGAACATTTCACCCAGGCAGAAGATAAAAAAAATCTACCAACATAGCAACAAGTGATGAAAAGATGATAATTTTTCCTATTGGCTAAAATAAAAAACGTCGGACGACGCTGTATGCAAACGCGCAAATAAGCATGAATACGCGCGAAAAACCGACCGAAAAAAAACGACCTACGCTCTGGTGTGAATGCAGCCTTAGTCTAGGTTCACATTGGAGCGATTTGTCATGCGATTTGAGAGATCATATCGCATGATAAGTCGCAGCCTATTGGAGGCAATGGCACTGTTCCAATCGGTGCTACAACGATTTGGTGGTGCTGCATCGATTTGCAAAAGTAGTTCCTGCACTACTTTTGCTGATTTCAGGCATCTCTGCATGAAGCCACACAGATGTCTATTAAGTAGCACCTGAAATGCGCTGACCTTGCTACTTTGAAATCGCGCTACTTCAAGTGAAGTAGCACAATTTCAAAGTTGCATCAATGTGAACCAGGGCAAAGGGTGTTCTATTCTGTTCTATTCTATTCTGTTCTGTTCTTTCCACCTTGTAAGACGAGCACACACTGATTTAGACAATGCAGGAAGCCTGTTTATTGTGCTTGCCATATTCTGCAAGATTCAGGGCATAATGTAAATGTATGGGCATTTATTACAATGAAAGATAAAGGAATTGGGGCTTCCATTCATGGGATCATTACCAAGGTATTGGTTACATGGTGTCTGCCAAAGAGGACTGAAGTCTAGGCAGAGTCTGCCAGTCAGTGACAGTTGCTGAATGATCCAGCCAATTGGCAAAGACCATGAAGACCCAACACTGTCATGTGACTGGTCACTGAGCGCACCGCTCCTTTTATTGGAGTGCTGTGGTTTGCCTCGGCTTTAGTTTGCTTTATGGTTCTGGGTTTAATCCGCATCAAATTCTCTTACACAGTATTTTTCATGTATTCCAATGGCAGGAGAAGAAATATGCAGGTTGCCATTCCTGGCTTTCTTATAAAAATGCTGGTTGCCTGTAGGGCTGCAACTAACGATTATTTTCATAATCGATTAGTTGGCCGATTTATTGTTTTGATTAATCGGATAATAGCCTTAAAAAAAAAAAAAAAATGTGCATATTTTTTTTTTTTGGGCCAATTTGTTGTTGGGCAGATTACAAAACACAAATTGCCGCAAAAACACATTACATGCTTTTCCATTGAAGTATATTAAACCAAAAAAAAGCACCGTTTTGCGTTAACTACTTGCCGACCAGCCGCCGTCATTCTACGGCGGCAGGTCGGCTCTCCTGGACGAGAGCCCGCAGCTATACGGCGGCTCTTTGAGCGGCCACTACGGGCCGCTCGCCCCCGACTCCCGTGCGTGTGCCCGGCGGGCACGATCGCCGCCGGGCACCCACGATTGCTCGTTACAGAGCGGGGACCGGGAGCTGTGTGTGTGTAAACACACAGCTCATCGGTCCTGTCAGGGGGGGAAATGCTGATTTTCTGTTCATACAATGTATGAACAGAGGATCAGTGTTTCCCCATGTCAGTCTACCCCCCCCCACAGTAAGAACACACCCAGGCACATACTTAACCCCTTCCCCGCCCCCTAGTGTTAACCCCTTCCCTGCCAATGGCATTTTTATATTAATCCAATGCATTTTTATAGCACTGATCGCTATAAAAATGCCAATGGTCCCAAAAATGTGTCCGCCATAATGTCGCAGTACCGAAAAAAAAATCGCTGATCGCCGCCATTACTAGTAAAAAAAAATATATAAAAAAAAAATGCCATAAAAATACCCCCTATTTTGTAAACGCTATAACTTTTGCGCAAACCAATCAATAAACGCTTATTGCGATTTTTTTTTTTTTTGATTTTTTTTTTTTTTTTTTTTTTTTTATACGAAAAATATGTAGAAGAATACGTATCGTCCTAAACTGAGGAAAAAAAATGTTTTTTTATATATTTTTGGGAGATATTTATTACAGCACAAAGTAAAAAATATTCATTTTTTTCAAAATTGTCGCTCTATTTTTGTTTATAGCGCAAAAAATAAAAACCGCAAACTCCTTGCCCTTTCCAAATACGCAGCAGCTGAAAAAAATCATGGATGTGAACGTGTCCCATAGGAAAACATGGAAATGAACTGTAGTGTGTTTCTGAAAAAAAAACAGAGGCGTGAACCCAGGCCTGAGTTTAGTAACATAATGGGGTTAAAAAAACTAAAATAAGTACTAAAAGGGCAAATAATCGCTACTGTAAGGGGTTAATTTTTTTTACTGTGGGAAAGTGAAGTAATATTTACAGTAGCGATTTGCTTTTTTGTACTATAAAGGGCTAATTTTTTTTTTTTTTTAACTCCATTATGTTTCTGGCTGATCGATTATGAAAATTGTAATCGATTAATTTCATAATCGATTAGTTGTTTCAACCCTAGTTGCCTGGCTGTCTAGCTTCAATATGATTCACTGTCCAGCAGCAAGCATGCACCCATTGAACCCCTGCTGTGGGTCAGTGGCAGAATGCATTGCATTTACTGGTTCCGAAGGACAGCCAGGTAGCCAGCATTTTCACCAGACAAGGTAAGAATGCATTTTCCTCCGCTCGTGTTTCCTTTTAAAGCTGCCGCCTTAAGTGGGGTACAGACTGTAAGAAAATCAGGCAAACGATCGGCGGGTTCTCCTTGATGGGTTCACAGCGAGTCTGAACCGAGGATAGAAATGTATGAAAATTCTCATATGACAAAGGCTTTTTTTGGTTATTCTTAGGGTTGTCCCGATACCGATACTAGTATCGGTATCGGGACCGATTCCGAGTATTTGCAGGAGTACTCGTACTCCCGCAAATGCCCCCGATGCCAGATCCGATACTCGCCGCCGCTATGCCGCATCCCCGCTTGGTTAATACGGGCGGGGAACATTACAGCTTTCATTTGAATAGCTGTAGTGATTCGCGCCGCGTATAGACACTCCCCCTTGCTCGGGTGAACTGTCCAATACCGAGCAAGGGGGAGTGTCTATACGCGGCGCGAATCACTACAGCTATTCAAATGAAAGCTGTAATGTTCCCCGCCCGTATTAACCAAGAGGCGGCGGCGCAGCAGCATGCAGGTAAGGGGGACATGGCTGCATATATGGGGGGGACATGGCTGGATATGGGGGGGGGGACATGGATTGGTTGCATATGGGGGGGGATATGGCTGCATCTGTGGGGACATGGCTGGATATGGGGGGGGGGGGGGGGGGGACATGGCTGCATATGGGGGGAACATGGCTGGATATGGGGGGGGACATGGATTGGTTGCATATGGGGGGGGATATGGCTGGATATGGGGGGGGACATGGCTGGATATGGGGGGGGACATGGCTGGATATGGGGGGGGCATGGCTGGATATGGGGGGGGGACATGGCTGGATATGGGGGGGACATGGCTGCATCTGTGGGGGGACATGGCTGGATATGGGGGGGACATGGCTGCATTTGGGGACACATTTAAAAAAAAGTATCGGTATTCGGTATCGGCGAGTACTTGAAAAAAAGTATCGGTACTTGTACTCAGTCCTAAAAAAGTGGTATCGGGACAACCCTAGTTATTCTGATCATGCACAGTCTTTCGTATCTGATATTTCTCGTACATAGACGCTGCACATTAAATAAAAATTGTTCGCTCTGTTCACGGACGAGAAAAAATTGTCCCTTCGGAAATTTTCATTTTGCAGTAGAGTAGCGGCTGTCAGGCTTTCAAGAGGAAATGCAGCTGCAAAATGTGACCTGTTGTATACATTTTGACATGATGGGGGGGGGGGGGCCTCCTTAAGGCCCATACACACGATCGGATTATCCAACGGGAATTGTGTGATGGCAGGCTTTGTCGGAAAACCGTTT
>NC_053491.1:49023003-49038003 GCF_905171775.1 Rana temporaria
AGCCAATCACAGTGATCACAAATGTAAACAGGAAGTGAGGATTTGTGAATGAAGCCACCCAGCAGATTTAGAATGAGGGGTGTTGATTGAATGTGGGATTTTTTTTCTTAACCCTCCTCTCCTTCTAAATGAAATTTTGAAGCTTTTGTAAAGGCTGTATATTAACCCTTCACCTCCCTTATCCTGCACACCATCACATTAACCCCTTAGTCTCCCTCCTCCCATTGTATGTGATCTGTACATTAACCCTTTGGCCGCCTCCTTCCTCTGGGAATGACCCTATATATTAATGATGCGTTGTGTGTAGTGCACCATTTTAGCTCCATGGTCTGACCGCCTCAATTACCAGCATGTTCATTTCCCAAAAAAAGTAGCAAAAAATAACACTTTTTGGGGTGTCTGCTTTCAAAGAAGATTTTTTGGGAAGGGCGTCATACACTCTTGGCATTTTTATTTGGGAGTGTTTTATGACCTAAAAAATCGTGCCCTGCAGTCTTCAGTGTGAAAGCCCAAAGGCTGTCACACTGAAGCAGTGCGCTAGCAGGACCGCTCCAAATGTCCTGCTACCCGCATCTTTGGAGCTAGGGTTGTCCCGATATCACTTTTTTGAGACCGAGTACAAGTACCGATACTTTTTTTCAAGTACTCACCGATACCGGTTACCGATATTTTTTTTTAATGTCATGTGACAGTATTTTTTATATTTTTGTTTTGTTTTTTTGTGTTTTTTTTGGGGGGGGGGGCGGGGGGTGGATTGTCAGTGTGTTTTAAAAAAAAAAATGTATTTACATTTTATTTTTATTTATTTTTATTAAAAAATATTTATTGCAATTTTTTTTTAATCTGCCCTGTTGGGGGTCTTTGGAGACATATCAGGGGTCTTAACAGACCTCTGACATCTCCCCTTTAAGACAGAGAAACATTTACGACTGACACTGGCGTTTACAATGATCAGCTTTTTATTTTCATGTACATTTTTATCCTGAATGGGGGGGGGGAACTGCCGTGTGAGCAGGTGTTTGGTTTCAATTTGTTTAGTGTATCTAAATCTGCTAGTACATCTATCATTCCACGCCCCCCCCCCCAGACTGACAATGCCACGGTCCAAAGGTGCCCCCTGTGCTCTTTCATCCAGAGTGGGGGCACTTTAAAGCGGAGCTCCACCCTGAATTTTTTTTTTTTTTTCAAAAATGCTGCAAAAAAGAAAAAAATATATATATTTTTTTGTACATACCTGAAGTGCCTGTTGCTAGGCAGATCCTCCTAATCTGCCACTTCCTGTTCCACGGTCCGTTTTCTCTCCTCTCCTCCTCGCGCTGCCTCCTGGGGAATGGGGGAGCAGTGTCTTCTGGGACCTTGTGTGTGTCCCAGGAGACATCGCCCATTCACGTAGCGGCTTGCGCATGAACAGTAGGGAATCGGTGAAGCCGCAACGCTTCAATTCCTGATTCCCTCACCGAGGATGGCTTTGGCTGCCGTCATCGCGGGCACCCTGCACAGGTAAGTGTCCTTATTAAAAGTCAGCAGCTACAGTGTTAGTAGCTGCTGACTTTTTTAATTTTTTTTAAAAAAAAATTAAACCGGACCTCCTTTATGCACACTGGTTTACTGTAAAAGCTGTTTCTCCTGGAGAAAATCTGTGTTTAAAAACTCACTAAGCTGCATTTTTTTTTCTTTTTTTCTTTTTTAGAAGAATTTAGTAGTATTTGGTGTTTGAGAGTTTATTTCATTGGCCAGAATTTCTTCGTTCAGACTTTTTTTTACTGGTTACATGTTTTGAGTTGCAGAGGAGGTCTAGGGCTAGAATTATCGCTCTCACTCTAACGTTCGCGTCGACTTTTTACATATGTGGTCTGAAAGCAGTTTTCATATGTGGGCGGGACTAACGTATGCGTTCGCTTCTGCGTGCGAGCTACCGGATACAGGGGCACTTTATTTATTCTATTTTAAACTTTTTACTTTGACACTTAAAAAAAAAAAAAAAAATATATATAATCTATATCTCTATTTTGATCACTTTTATTTTTATTACAAGGAATGTAAACATCCCTTGTAATAGGAATAAGCATGACAGGTCCTCTTTACAGTGAGTAATGGGGTCAATAAGACCCCACGTCTCACCTCCAGGCTGAGAAGCCTGAAATAAAAAAAAAACGATCACGGCTTCCCAGCCGAGGCGCCGCTGTTTTTTTTTTTTTTTTTTTAATATTATGCAGAGGCCCGGCCTTCGAACGATCATAGAGACTCCTGCGACCATCTGGTCTGCCAGAACTCTCTATGGTAGGAACCCGGGGCTGGCAGATCTGTTCTCCGACTTGCCGATCGCAGCAGTGAGAGGGTAGAAGCATCGGAGGGCGGCGAGGACATCCCCCCCCCCCCCCCTCTCGCTGCCTGTAAGAACGATCAAGCGGCGGAACAGCCGCTTTGATCGTTCTTGCAGCGCACAGAATCGCCGGCTCTAAAAAACGAGATCTGATGCCTGTAGCTATTTATGTGAACAAAATGATAAAAATGTATTTTGGGTACAGTGTAGCACGACCGCGCAATTGTCATTCAAAGTGTGACAGTGCTGAAAATTGGCCTGGGGGTAAAAGGGCCCTGTATTGAAGTGGTTAATCACCTCCGTGTTCCTTGTTTCACTTGAATGTTTTCCTAATATTCATGTATGTTTAGTGAACACCAGGCAGGTCATGCTGTGTTTGAGTCTAAATATAGTAAGCATTGGTAAAGTATTTATTATGGTGATCTATTGATGTGGTTTTACAGGCTTTCAAGCCGTATTCATGATCCACTTAATGCGCTGTGTGTGTGTGTGTGTGTGTGTGTGTGTGTGTGTGTGGGTGTGGTGGAGGTAACGGCCACAGGTTCATGCATTTTTTTAAAGCTGAAGGTTAAACCTTGAGTTTTTAATGGATTATTCCTTTTAGTACAGCGCCATAATACTTATGTAGAGAAATAAATAAATCTATGACCTGTCTCATTCTAACTAGAGCTTTTTCTAACCGGGTGTACTCAAATAGAAGAGCGCTGTTGTCTTGCAGCGTGTGGGTCCTTGGTTTAAATCCCCATGCAGATTATGATCTGCATGGGGTTTGTTTGCTTCACATTTGTATGGGATTACTTTGGTTGATTTGAATAAGTCCAGCTCATTTCTGTGTCCAAATAAGACCGCTAAATAGTAAACCCTTAATAAGGAATTGATTCAAAGTAAGAGGAGGAATAGGTAGGGGGCAAAGAGAAAAAGGGGAGGGGAGGGGGGGACAAGAAAAGAAAAAAAAGGTTGCAAGAAATAGGAGGGAAAAGGAGAATTGGATAGATATTAAGAGGAAAACAGGGGGGAGGAGGGGGAAGAGAGAAAATAAAAAGAATAGGAGAAAACGTAAGGAAAGCACTCACATGGGCCACATCTGTAAAGTATTAAAGCAAGGAAACAATATCTAACGAGTGGACATTGATGGTTCAGACTTTAAGGCCAAGGAAGTAAGTTAAAATAGTTTAATTTGATAACATATAAATTCAAAAAAGATACAAAAACAAGTACAGAAATAGTACAAAAAAATATATATTATTGTTAGCCACTGTATATTCCTCAGAAGTCGCCAACGCACGTTTCGCCGTGGGGCTTCTTCAGGACGAAGACGAGGAATGCATGTTTAGCAGAAAAACAGATTTGTGTATGACATATGGTCCTCAGCGGAAGTATCCATAGGGCATATGCAATGCACAATAAACGACAGCATACGTCGGGAGTGCAGTTTTGACAGGAATTTTCACACACAGCACCAGGAATCTTTGATGAACCAATAAAGGTCAAGCAAGTGGTCCGTGGATTGCAGGGCTAGAAACTCCCAAAGCAGACTGCACAGCTCAAAAAGACTAATTAAAATGGTCTCAGGCTTACTGGGACAGCAGATAGTAGTTAACATGTACAACATGTGAATCCAAATGTTCAAGCCGGTAGCGCCGCTAGTAACCATACATTGCAGTCACAAACAGGGGGCCATGGAGCAGCGTTAGTAACGGATATCTGTGTCCCAGGGTGTACACGAGGCAACACCTCCTGTCAAAACTGCACTCCCGACGTATGCTGTCGTTTATTGTGCATTGCATATGCCCTATGGATACTTCCGCTGAGGACCATATGTCATACACAAATCTGTTTTTCTGCTAAACATGCATTCCTCGTCTAAGTCCTGAAGAAGCCCCACGGCGAAACGTGCGTTGGCGACTTCTGAGGAATATACAGTGGCTAACAATAATAATATATATTTTTTTGTACTATTTCTGTACTTGTTTTTGTATTTATATGTTATCAAATTAAACTTTTTTAACTTACTTCCTTGGCCTTAATAAGGAAGTAAAGCCTCCAGCAAAAAAAAGAAAATCACCCTGAAAGACAAAGGCATAATGAGCTAGTATACATAGCATACTAGCTCATTATTAACTACTTACCTGAGATCGAAGCCCCTGCAGCGGTCCTCGTTCCCCCCTCCTCCGTCACCGCTATCTCTCCCGGAGTGACTTCTGGGTATCGCGGCTCCAGCACTGTGACTGGCCGGAGCTGCAATGACGTCACTTCCACGCATGCGCGGGAGCCACAACTAATGGCGCAAACGCCATTGGAAGCGGCACGCTCAGTGCGCCTGTGCGCCATTGTCTACGGTGCCTGTCTATTGCAGTGTATGAGATATTTTTTTGCACCTACAGGTAAGCCTTAATCTAGATTTACCTGTAGGTAAAAGTGGTCTGTAAGGGTTTGCAACCACTTTTAGGGTTGATTTACCAAAACTGGAGAGTGCAAAATCCCGCTTTAGCTGTGCATGGTAGCCAATCGTATTCTAATGATTTAATCACAGCAGAAGCCGATCGGTGGGTGCCGACCAATGGATGCCGGCGGGCACCCGCTGATCGGTGAGGAGACCTACTAGTCGGTGCTCTGCCTTTGTAAACAAGGCAGTACTCTGCCTGAAGCGGGGATGTGCTGGATTTTGTTTCCCTGCGAGGCAGGGAATAAAATCCAGCGCATCCCTTGGTGAAAGCACCACATAGTGCACACATTTAACCCTTTGATGCCCTAGATGTTTAGCCCTTTTCCAGCCAATGTCCCTAGTACAGTGACAGTGCATATTTTTATCTCTGATCGCTGTATTCATGTCACTGGTTCCAACAAAGGTGTCAGTTGAGGCTGGTATACACTAAAATAAAATCCAGGCGAAAGATCCAATTTTCCTTGTTTCACATTAAGTTGGAACCGGGGTAGGAAACAATGTACCAAAATGTTCATACAACAAAGGCTTTTTTCTTTGTTTTCTTGTTTTTGATTATGGGCGTTCTTTCGTTTTTCTGATTGTTATGAAAATCGTGTTCAAATGGTACACATTGGATGAAAATCGTTCGTTCTGTTCACGTACAAGAGAAATTTTGAGGTTTGTTCCTTTTGGAAATTTTTGTTTACAGTCTGAATCGGTTGTGTAAAGTTGTGTTTACACAATGCCAAAATGGAACGATCAAGCCTTGTACAGTATTTTTCTTTTGGATTTCTCAGTGTGTACCTCCTTTTAGTGTCAGGTTGTCCACTGCTATATCTCAGTCCCGCTATAAGTTGCTGATTGCCGCCATTATTAGAATTAAAAAATATATATAAAAATTCCAGCAAATCAATATATGCTTATTGGGATTTTATTTTTATTTTTTTTTACAAAAATGTGTAGCAGAATATTTTATTGGCTTAAATTTATGAAGACATTTGATTTTTCTTTGGATATGTTTTTATAGCAGAAAGTACAAATTTTTTTTTTTTTTAAATTGTCTTCTTTTTTGTTTTTGCTTTATTTATACAGCATCTCACAAAAGTGAGTACACCCCTTTTAGAGCTGCACGATTAATCACATGTAAGGTCAGCAGGTTTGCTGTGGCTTTTAACCACTTTTGCCCCGGGCCTGTTTTTCAGATTCGGTGTTTACGAGACTAAAACTTTTTTTTTTTTTTGCAAGAAAATTACTTAAAACCCCCAAACATTATATATATTTTTTTTCTAACACCCTAGAGAATAAAATGGCAGTCATTTCAATACTTTTTGTCACACCGTATTTGCGCAGCTGTCTTACAAGCGCACTTTTTTTGGAAAAAATTCACTTTTTTAAATTAAAAAATAAGACGACAATAAATTTGGCCCAATTTTTTTATATACTGTGAAAGATAATGTTACGCCGAGTAAAATGATACCCAACATGTCACGCTTAAAAATTGCGCCGGCTCGTGGCATGGCGTCAAACTTTTACCCATAAAAATCTCGATAGGCGATGTTTAAAAAATTCTATAGGTTGCATTTTTTGAGTTGCAGAGTAGGCCTAAGGCTAGAATTATTGCTCTCGCTCTAACGATCGCGGCGATGCCTCACTTGTGTGGTTTGAACACCGTTTTCATATGCGGGCGCTACTCGCTTATGCGTTCGCTTCTGCGCGCGAGCTCGTCGGGACGGGGTGCTTTAAAAAATTTTTTGGGGGTTTTCGCATTTATTTTTATTTATTTTACAATTTTTAACACTGAAATAAAAAAAATAAAATTATCACTTGTATTCCTATTACAAGGAATGTAAACATCCCTTGTAATAGAAAAAAGCATGACAGGTCCTCTTAAATATGAGATCTGGGGTCAAAAAGACCTCACATCTCATATTTAGGCTTAAATGCAAAAAATAAAATAAAAAAAAAATTGGAAATGTAATTTTTTCAAATGACAAAAAAAAAATGTTGCTTTAAGACGCTGGGCGGGACTGACGTTTTGACGTCACTTCCGCCCAGCAGAGCTATGGGGACAGGCGAAGGAGATTTTTCCTTCAGTCTCGTCCCCAGTCACCAGCCGAACAGTCCCGATCTCCTCCGCCACTACCGACGGCTACGGTAAGCGGCGGGAGGGGGGGGCCCTCTCCCGCCACTGATAACGGCGATCTCGCGGAGACCGCCGTTATCGTGTACCGGACCGCCCACTGAAGAGATGAATATCTCGATTGTGGCAGCAGCTGCTGCCGTTACCGAGATATTAGTCTTTAAAGTGATGACGTATAACGACGGTGGGCGGTCGGCAAGTAGTTAAAATGTAACTTGTAAACAGTCCGTCATATTTACATATACTGTATTTAAGCACATAAGCTCTGTTTTGTGTTTGAAAATAATTTAAATTAAAGACATTTTTGAGAATCGTGAGAGAATCTTGACTCTCTTTTTGCAAAAGAATCGTAATTCTCATTTTTCCCAGAATTGTGCAGCTCTAACACTCCTCACATTTTTGTAAATACATTCATGTGACAACACTGAAGAAATGACACTTAGTGGGTAGTGGGTGTTCAGCTTGTATAACAGTGTAGATTTGCTGTCCCCTCAAAATAACTCCTCACGTGCTGCTCAGTGATTGCAGTATTCTAGTCTGTATCTCCCCAAGGTATTACATAAAATCTGGCCTGTTGGTGATCCCTGAGGACAGGGTTGATGACCACTAGCCAAGACCATACAGCGGTTTACCAGGACAGGCTCCACTCAGAACAGGCCTCACCATGGTCCACCAAAGAAGTTGAGTACACATGCTCAGCGTCATATCCAGAGGTTGTCTTTAGGAAATAGACGTATAAGTGCTGCCAACATTGCTGCAGAGGTTGAAGGGGTGGTGGGTCAGCCTGTCAGCGCTCAGACCATACGCCGCACACTGCATCAAATTGGTTTGCATGGCTGTCATCCCAGAAGGAAGCCTCTTCTAAAGATGATGCACAAGAAAGTCTGCAAACAGTTTGCTGAAGACAAGCAGACCAAGGACGTGGATTACTGGAACCATGTCCTGTAGTCTGATGAGACCAACATAAACTTATATGGTTCAGATGGTGTCAAGTGTGTGTGTGTGGGGGCAACCAGATGAGGAGTACAAAGATAATTGTGTCTTGCCTACAGTGAAGCATGGTGGTGGGAGTGTCATGGTCTGGGGCTGCATGAGTGCTGCCGGGACTGGGGAGCAGTTCATTGAGGGAACCATGAATGCCAACATGTACTGTGACATACTGAAGCAGAGCATGATCCACTCCCTTCAGAGACTGGGCCGCAGGGCAGTATTCCTACATAACAATCCCAAACACCTCCAAGACAACCACTGCCTTGCTAAAGAAGCTGAGGGTAAAGGTGCTGGACCGGCCAAGCATGTCTCCAGACCAAAACCCTATTGCACATCTGTGGGGCATTCTCAAACGGAAGGTGGAGGAGTGCAAGGTCTCTAACATCCACCAGCTCTGTGATGTCATCATGGAGGAGGGGAAGAGGACTCCAGAGGCAACCTGTGAAGCTCTGAACTCCATGCCCAAGAGAGTTAAGGCAGTGCTGGAAAATAATGATGGCCGCACCAAATATTGATACCCTGGGTCCAATTTGGACATTTTCACTTAGGGGTGTACTCACTTTTGTTGCCAGCGGTTTAGACATTAATGGCTGTGTGTTGAGTTATTTTGAGGGGACAGCAAATGTACACTGTTATACAAGCTATACACTCACTACTTTACATTGTAGCAAAGTGTCATTTCTTCAGTGTTGTCACATGAAAAGATATCATATTTACAAAAATGTGACTGGTGTACTCACTTTCGTTAGATACTGTGTGTATGTGTATATATATATGTATGTATGTGTGTATATGTGTGTATATATCAGGGCTCAAAATTTCAAGTCCTGAGCTACTAGCCAGGCCTCAAGGGTTACTCGCCACCAGTTGCCCCGCCCAACCCCTACCATGTCCCTCCCCTAATCCCACCCCTAGACACGCCCTCCTAAATTATCTCATGAAATTACACTTAAATGTTTTATGCAGAATGAAGTTAGAAAGATACATATTAACAACAACTTTATCCGTGCCCAAAAATGCAGCCTGCCACGTGTCCCCAGTGCAGCCACGTGTCCCCAGTGCAGCCTACTTGTGCTGGGTAAGAGAGAGCCGCCGCCACGTTGTTCAAAGCGCGTGGAACGGTGCGCGGCAGGGAACACAGCTATTGAATTGAAAGCTGTTATATTCTTCGCACTTTGAACAATGCGGCAGCGGTGACTCTCCTCTCTCTTCCCCTAAGATCATTCCCACACTCGCCAGCCCTCAAAATCCACTCGCAAAATGCGAGCAGGCGAGTGGAAATTTTGAGGGCTGGTATATGTGTGTGTGTATATGTGTGTGTGTATATATATATATATATATATATATATATATATATATATATATATATATATATAATTAGTACAGACCAAAAGTTTGGACACACCTTCCAATTCAAAGAGTTTTCTTTATTTTCATGACTATGAAAATTGTAGATTCACACTGAAGGCATCAAAACTATGAATTAACACATGTGGAATTATACATAACAAAAAAGTGTGAAACAACTGAAAATATATTTCATATTCTAGGTTCTTCCACCTTTTGCAGCAGACACATCTCTAGAACTGGTAAGAGGAGACGGTGTGAATCCGGCCTTCATGGTGGAATATCTGCTAGGAAACCACTGCTAAAGAAAGGCAACAAGCAGAAGAGACTTGTTTGGGCTAAAGAACACAAGGAATGGACATTAGACCAGTGGCAATCTGTGCTTTGGTCTGATGAGTCCAAACTTGAGATCTTTGGTTCCAACCCCCGTGTCTTTGTGCGACGCAGAAAAGGTGAACGGATGGACTCTACATGCCTGGTTCCCACCGTGAAGCATGGAGGAGGAGGTGTGATGGTGTGGGGGGTGCTTTGCCATCTTGCAGCGGCATGCTATTCCATCCGGTTTGCGTTTAGTTGGACCATCATTTATTTTTCAACAGGACAATGACCCCAAACACACCTCCAGGCTGTGTATTTGACCAAAAAGGAGAGTGATGGGGTGCTGCGCCAGGTGACTACCTCTTGAAGCTCATCAAGAGAATGCCAAGAGTGTGCCAAGCAGTAATCAAAGCAAAAGGTGGCTACTTTGAAGAACCTAGAATATGAAATATATTTTCAGTTGTTTCACACTTTTTTGTTATGTATAATTCCACATGTGTTACTTCATAGTTTTGATGCCTTCAGTGTGAATCTACAATTTTCATAGTCATGAAAATAAAGAAAACTCTTGGAATGAGAAGATATGTCCAAACTTTTGGTGTGTATGTGTGTATGTGTGTGTGTGTGTGTGTGTGTGTATATATATATATGTATATATATATATATGTATATATATATATATATATATATATATATATATATATATATATATATATATATATATATATATATATATATATATATATATATATATATATATATATATATATATATAATCTCAGTGAACGTCAATTACCACCAAAAGAAAGCTCCATTTGTGGGAATAAAGGGCATACATTTCATATGTATCATGTACAGTGTTGCATGACTGCACAATTGTCAGTTAAAATAACGCAGTGCTGTATCGCAAAAAATGGCCTGGTCTTGAAGGGGGGGGGGGGGAAAATCTTCCAGAGGTCAAGTGGTTAAAGCGGAGGTCCACACAAAAAGTGAACCTCTGCTTTTCGGAGCCCCCCCCCGTGTCACATTTGGCACCTTTTAGGGGGGAGAGGAGTGCAAATACCTGTATAATACAGGTACTTGCACCCACTTCCGGAAATAGACTCGCCCCCCTCCGCTGTCTTCTGATAAACACACTGGTCCCAGGAGACAGCAGGGACCAATGAGGACGCGTCGCTCGCGCATGCGCAGTATGGAACTGGGCAGTGAAGCCACAGTGCTTCACTTCCTGATTCCCTCACCGAAGATGGCGGCGGGGGCAGCCGAGAGATGAACAATTGATCGGCTTCGGCTGCCGACATCGCAGTCACGCTGGACAGGTAAGTGTGCATTTATTAAATTCAGCAGCTGCCGTATTTTTGTACCTGCTGGTTTTTAATATTTTTGTTTTTTCGTGGAACCTCCTGCTTTAAGCTTTGGC
The DNA here is from genome assembly GCF_905171775.1 of Rana temporaria. Lineage (NCBI taxonomy): Eukaryota > Metazoa > Chordata > Amphibia > Anura > Ranidae > Rana > Rana temporaria. The sequence continues at coordinate 49,033,967 of NC_053491.1, forward strand.
AGAAAAAAAATGGAAACTGATTGGTTTCTGAGCAGAGCTGCACCAATTGTTTACCTACACAGGGCTCTCTTCTGTCATTCACTCAACCTATCAATGGGTTTCGGCCATAAATCATAGCCTGGGACCCCCTGATTGGCTTGTGCTGTAGCAAATGACAGCACAGCCGGGGCGATAGGGGAGTGCGCTTGCCCGCCCCTACCTGGAACCACAAAATCAAGTGCGTGTCGTAAGGCCGCAGTATAAGTGTGGTGGGCGGTCCTGAAGCGGATAATTGAACAAGCTGAATTTAGAAGCTGATTGGCTACCATGCACACACCAGATTCGGAGTGCTCCAGTTTTAGTAATTCTCTCCCACAGTCTGATAGCCAAGTCCTCCAGCCTGGGCCTTCAAGGTTGGCTCCAGTGAATGACATTTTAGCAGAAAACCTGATACCGATCTTGTACAATTATTACTGGAAAAGATGACTAAACAAACTGATAACCCGTCTGATTTAAATGATCAAAGCTATTTCTGTTTTTTTTAGTAAATACAGATTGTTCCAGTTTGGAAAGCCGTCAATTTTAAAGATTGTCAAATCCATCATTGTAACGGCTAACACTGCGATCCGTTACCTTCGTACTTCTGTTATTCTAGTTCTTGGTGTGTCCTAAGCAATGTTGTTTATCTGTTTTTTGCTTTTACTTTTTGGGAACGTCCCTTTTTAACAATCTGCTTTTCGATTTTTCAGGTTCAGTTCCAGAAGTTGCAACAGTTGCGATTGGCACAATCCCGAGCTCAGTACTATGGTGGCTCTTTGCCAAATGTAAACCAGATGAGCAGCAGCCAGTCTGATTTCCAGGTAAGACATTCTTGTTGTGTTTTGGGGTTTTACTTTATGAAGTTTTAGCAACTGAAAAGAATTTCGACTTGTGGCTGCCTGCTTATTTTTCTACCTATCGGCTTACTTATATATATATATTACGTAAGTTAAAGTGGTTCTTCCATCATTTCTTTAAAACAGTGGTGCCCAACCAGTGGCCCGCGGAGCCCTCTGATGTGGCCCGCGGCCTCCTGCTCTGGAATAGAAAGAATACTGTTATTAAAGGTCAGTTTGTTGCTAAAATCACAGTGTATATATGGGCATATTTGTTCTGCATTGGTTACTGGGCTGCTTTTAAACTGATCTGCAGGTGCAGAGCATTTTACCTGAGCCATACACTTCTGTTATTTCCTGCGAGTTTGGTGCGCTTTCTGAAAGTGCACCAAACATGCAGACTATAATAGAAGTCTATTACAAAGTGCAGGAAAGGTACACTGCGTGCTAGCCACCCTCTCCGTTCATTGTCGCCCACGACCGGTTACCAAGTCGCTTAAGTGGCCCTCACTCTTCACTCATTTTTCAAAAGGTTGGGCACCCCTGTTTAAGGCTGCATTCACACCTGAACGCGGCGTATTGTACCGCGATTTGCCGCGACAAAACGCAGCGTTTTTTACTGCGTTTTTCGCTGGAGGGGTGATTTACGCATTGTCGGCTATGGCCGAACGCTGAATCCGCCTGGAAAAAAAGGGTCAGGGACTTGTTTTGAGCTTCAGGCGTACAGCGTTTCGGCGTTCGGCGTGGAGATGTGAACCATCTCCATAGCTGACAATGATAAATCACCCTTCCAGCGTATTTCAGGCTGCAATAGCGTCGGGCGTAAAAACGCCTAGGTGTGAATGGAGCCTAAAAGTTAACAGCTACAAATATTGTAGCTTCTGACTCTTACAGGGGTTGTATGGGTTCGTTATACTTTATACTTTCCTCCACTGTGTAGTTAGTTTTGCACAGAGTGGCCCAGATCCTCGTCTTCTGGGGTCCATCGGTGGCTCTCTCGGCTCCTCCCTGCAAGAACTAACCCCCCTCTAAGAAGCGCTCTTCCAAGGGGGTTGGCTTGCGGGCGTGCTCTCTTGTGATACAGTAGGCGCCCATAGCCGTTGACTGTATCACTCGGCCCCAGCTGCATCATTGATTTGAGTGACGGCAGCAAGAGCCAATGGCTGCGGTGACCGCAAGGTGTTTTTCCACTATGATGCATTATTGTGGAAAAACAGAAATCTTTACAACCCCTTTAACAAATGGATACACTTACCTGTGCAGGGATCCAGCACTGTACTCGCTTGAGCTGGTTTAGTCTCTGGTCCCTGGCGCCTGCATAACTGTGGGTAGCCGGTTGTGACTCTTACGCCTTCAAGCTCCAGGACGCTTTGAGCTTCAAGACTTCGGTGTTTATAGTCCTAAGGTTGTATCTCACAAGTTCAAGACCTACACCTGTTTGTTAAATTGTATGCATAGTCGGTGGTGTGTTTTGTGTGTTTTTTTTTTTTTTTTGCGTTGTTACAAAGCAAGGCACTGTTTATCTTTCCACTCTATTTAAATGTCAAAGTGACAGTTCGTCTGTTCCTATGTTGGGTTGTGGTGCCAAAATAGGCGGTGACTCCAGTTGAGCTTTAGGGCATTGTTGAAAAATGCAGCATGTCTGCTGTTTGTCGGAATGCATTGCAGTCAAGCTGAAGGCAGTGTGAACGGGGCACACAGAAAACCATTTCAGTGACTGGCATTTATCAAGTGCAGAAAAATACCAACCATTGTTTAACCCTCTTTCAGGTGCCTTAAAGTGACCCAGTTACAATACAACCCCCAGTTGCAAAAATGTTGGGACGCAGTGTAAAACCTACAGAACATCAAATGTTTAAACTGAGAACATTTTCAATTTTTAGGAAAGGAGTAGTGTAAGGCATTTTTAAAATTTATGGCAGAAACGCATCTCCAAAAAATATTGGATCCTCTTGCTCTTCGGGTCTCTCAGATGGCACTACTTGAAATACAGGCATGATTCTGTAATGGACATCACTGCATGTATTAAGGAATACTTCCAGAGATCACCGTCTGACCACAGTTTGTCATGCAAAAAAGAAATCCTATCTGAACATGATCCATGAACACTATCTTCTCTGGGCCAAAGCTCATTTAAAATGGTCTGTTGCAAAGTGGAAAACTGTTCTGTGGTTCAGACTAAATTTCGATGTTCTTTTTGGCAAAGATGAGAGAACCTTCCTGCATGTTATCAGCACTCGGTTCAAAAACTTGCATCTCTGATGGTATGCGGGGGGTTTAGTGTGTATGGAATGGGCAGGTTGCACATCTGTAAAGGCACCATCAATGCTGAAAGATGTATCCAGGTTTTATAGCTAGAGGTGCACCAAATGAAAATTTTGGTTCCGAAAATGCAGGATGCACTTGGCCCAAAACCAAAAAATGTCAGTTTAAATAAATAAATAAATAAATAAATAAAAACAAGAGTGTGTGTGTGTGTGTGTGTGTGTGTGTGTATATTGTATATAATACAATAATAAATAATATATTTATTGAACTTTTTAATTAAAATTAATATTTTTTTTGGCCATTATCGGCACCTTTAGCGCAAGAAAAGTGCAAGAAAAATGCATCCCTATAAATTCTATGCATGTCTTCTTATTGGGCTGTTGTGGTGTTAATCTTGCTGCATTTTTGGTCAGTTAAGAAAAAAAATGGCACCTCCTAAAAACGCAGCAATAATGCACCCATGTTACGTTTTGATGCAGTTTTGGAGTTGCATAACACACCATCAGCATAGTAAAATAGCGATGAAATCGCATGCGTTTTCGGTGCTATTATCGGCACCTTTTCTCTTATTGGCACCTTTTCTCTTATTGGCAATATGTCAATAACACCATTTTCAGCCAAACTCCTTTAGCCACCAAAATAGTGGCATATGCTCCCATCCAGATGATGTATTTTTCAAGGAAGGCGTTGCATATTTCAGCAGGACCATGCTAAACTTCCTACTGCATTAATGACAACAGCATGACTTCCAAGTAGAAGAGTCCGGGGGCTTAAAGTGTGTTTGTTTTTTTTTGTTTTTTCTGTTTTTATTTTAACTAGCCTTTACAAACATATTATACTTGCCTCCTTTTGTGCTGTTGGATTTGCACAGAGCAGCCCGGATCCTCCTCTTCTCAGGCCCCACTTTGCCGTGCC